>NW_028113122.1:502500-504173 GCF_964234715.1 Podarcis melisellensis | reverse complement strand
TAGGGTTAGGGTTAGGGTGAATGAACAACGCAAGAACAATCCAAGATTAGGGTAAGGGTTAGGGTTAGGGTTAGGGTTAGGGTTAGGGTTAGGGTTAGGGTTAGGGTTAGGGTTAGGGTTAGGGTTAGGGTTAGGGTTAGGGTTAGGGTGAATGAACACCGCAAGAACAATCCAAGATTAGGGTTAGGGTTAGGGTTAGGGTTAGGGTTAGGGTTAGGGTTAGGGTTAAGGTTAAGGTTAGGGTTAGGGTTAGGATTAGGGTTAGGGTTAGGGTTAGGATTAGGGTTAGGGTTAGGGTTAGGGTTAGGGTTAGGGTTAGGGTTAGGATTAATGAACACCACAAGAACAATCCAAGATTAGGGTTAGGGTTAGGGTTAGGGTTAGGGTTAGGGTTAGGGTTAGGGTTAGGGTTGGGGTTAGGGTTAGGGTTAGCGTTAGGGTTAGGGTTAGGGTTAGGGTTAGGGTTAGGGTTAGGGTTGGGGTTAGGGTTAGGGTTAGGGTTAGGGTTAGGGTTAGGGTTAGGGTTAGGGTTAGGATGAATGAACACCGCAAGAACAATCCAAGATTAGGGTTAGGGTTAGGGTTAGGGTTAGGGTTAGGGTTAGGGTTAGGGTTAGGGTTAGGGTTAGGGTTAGGGTTAGGGTTAGGGTTAGGATTAGGGTTAGGGTTAGGGTTAGGGTTAGGGTTAGGGTTAGGATGAATGAACACTACAAGAACAATCCAAGATTAGGGTTAGGGTTAGGGTTAGGGTTAGGGTTAGGGTTAGGGTTAGGGTTAGGGTTAGGGTTAGGGTTAGGGTTAGGGTTAGGGTTAGGGTTAGGATGAATGAACACCACAAGAACAATCCAAGATTAGGGTTAGGGTTAGGGTTAGGGTTGGGGTTAGAGTTAGGGTTAGGGTTAGGGTTAGCGTTAGGGTTAGGGTTAGGGTTAGGGTTAGGATGAATGAACACCACAAGAACAATCCAAGATTAGGGTTAGGGTTAGGGTTAGGGTTAGGGTTAGGGTTAGGGTTAGGGTTAGGGTTAGGGTTAGGGTTAGGGTTAGGGTTAGGGTGAATGAACAACGCAAGAACAATCCAAGATTAGGGTTAGGGTTAGGGTTAGGGTTAGTGTTAGGGTTAGGGTTAGGGGTAGGGTTAGGGTTAGGATTAGGGTTAGGGTTAGGGTTAGGGTTAGGGTTAGGGTTAGGGTTAGGGTTAGAGTGAATGAACACCGCAAGAACAATCCAAGATTAGGGTTAGGGTTAGGGTTAGGGTTAGGGTTAGGGTTAAGGTTAAGGTTAGGGTTAGGATTAGGGTTAGGGTTAGGATTAGGGTTAGGTTTAGGGTTAGGGTTAGGGTTAGGGTTAGGGTTAGGGTTAGGGTTAGGGTTAGCGTTAGGGTTAGGGTTAGGGTTAGGATGAATGAACACCACAAGAACAATCCAAGATTAGGGTTAGGGTTAGGGTTAGGGTTAGGGTTAGGGTTAGGGTTAGGGTTAGGGTTAGGGTTGGGGTTGGGGTTGGGGTTAGGGTTAGGGTTAGGGTTAGGGTTAGGATGAATGAACACCACAAGAACAATCCAAGATTAGGGTTAGGGTTAGGGTTAGGGTTGGGGTTAGGGTTAGGGTTAGGGTTAGGGTTAGGGTTAGGGTTAGGGTTAGGGTTAGGATGAATGAACACCACAAGAACAAT
>NW_028113122.1:482500-487500 GCF_964234715.1 Podarcis melisellensis | reverse complement strand
AATCCAAGATTAGGGTTAGGGTTAGGGTTAGGGTTAGGGTTAGGGTTAGGGTGAATGAACACCGCAAGAACAATCCAAGAATAGGTTTAGGGTTAGGGTTAGTGTTAGTGTTAGGGTTAGGGTTAGGGTTAGGGTTAGGGTTAGGGTTAGGATGAATGAACACCACAAGAACAATCCAAGATTAGGGTTAGGGTTAGGGTTAGGGTTAGGGTTAGGGTTAGGGTTAGGGTTAGGGTTAGGGTTAGGGTGAATGAACAACGCAAGAACAATCCAAGATTAGGGTTAGGGTTAGGGTTAGGGTTAGGGTTAGGGTTAGGGTTAGGGTTAGGGGTAGGGTTAGGGTTAGGATTAGGGTTAGGGTTAGGGTTAGGGTTAGGGTTAGGGTTAGGGTTAGGGTGAATGAACACCGCAAGAACAATCCAAGATTAGGGTTAGGGTTAGGGTTAGGGTTAGGGTTAGGGTTAAGGTTAAGGTTAGGGTTAGGGTTAGGATTAGGGTTAGGGTTAGGATTAGGGTTAGGGTTAGGGTTAGGGTTAGGGTTAGGGTTAGGGTTAGGGTTAGGATGAATGAACACCACAAGAACAATCCAAGATTAGGGTTAGGGTTAGGGTTAGGGTTAGGGTTAGGGTTGGGGTTGGGGTTGGGGTTAGGGTTAGGGTTAGGTTTAGGGTTAGGGATAGGGTTGGGGTTGGGGTTAGGGTTAGGGTTAGGGTTAGGGTTGGGGTTGGGGTTAGGGTTAGGGTTAGGGTTAGGGTTAGGGTTAGGATGAATGAACACCGCAAGAACAATCCAAGATTAGGGTTAGGGTTAGGGTTAGGGTTAGGGTTAGGGTTAGGGTGAATGAACACCGCAAGAACAATCCAAGAATAGGGTTAGGGTTAGGGTTAGGGTTAGTGTTAGGGTTAGGGTTAGGGTTAGGGTTAGGGTTAGGATTAGGGTTAGGGTTAGGGTTAGGGTTAGGGTTAGGGTTAGGGTTAGTGTTAGGGTTAGCGTGAATGAACACCGCAAGAACAATCCAAGAATAGGGTTAGGGTTAGGGTTAGGGTTAGGGTTAGGGTTAGGGTTAGGGTTAGGGTTAGGGTTAGGATGAATGAACACCACAAGAACAATCCAAGATTAGGGTTAGGGTTAGGGTTAGGGTTGGGGTTAGGGTTAGGGTTAGGGTTAGGGTTAGGGTTAGGGTTAGGGTTAGGGTTAGGGTTAGGATGAATGAACACCACAAGAACAATCCAAGATTAGGGTTAGGGTTAGGGTTAGGGTTAGGGTTAGGGTTAGGGTTAGGGTGAATGAACAACGCAAGAACAATCCAAGATTAGGGTTAGGGTTAGGGTTAGGGTTAGGGTTAGGGTTAGGGTTAGGGGTAGGGTTAGGGTTAGGGTTAGGGTTAGGGTTAGGGTTAGGGTTAGGGTTAGGGTGAATGAACACCGCAAGAACAATCCAAGATTAGGGTTAGGGTTAGGGTTAGGGTTAGGGTTAAGGTTAAGGTTAGGGTTAGGATTAGGGTTAGGGTTAGGGTTAGGGTTAGGATTAGGGTTAGGGTTAGGGTTAGGGTTAGGGTTAGGGTTAGGGTTAGGGTTAGGGTTAGGATGAATGAACACCACAAGAACAATCCAAGATTAGGGTTAGGGTTAGGGTTAGGGTTAGGGTTAGGGTTAGGGTTAGGGTTAGGGTTAGGGTTGGGGTTGGGGTTAGGGTTAGGGTTAGGGTTAGGGTTAGGGTTGGGGTTGGGGTTAGGGTTAGGGTTAGGGTTAGGGTTAGGGTTAGGGTTAGGGTTAGGGTTAGGATGAATGAACACCGCAAGAACAATCCAAGATTAGGGTTAGGGTTAGGGTTAGGGTTAGGGTTAGGGTTAGGGTTAGGGTTAGGGTTAGGGTTAGGGTGAATGAACACCGCAAGAAATATCCAAGATTTGGGTTAGGGTTAGGGTTAGGGTTAGGGTTAGGGTTAGGGTGAATGAACACCGCAAGAGCAATCCAAGATTAGGGTTTGGGTAAGGGTTAGGGTTAGGGTTAGGTTTAGGGTTAGGGTTAGTTTTAGGGTTAGGGTTAGGGTTAGGGTTAGGGTTAGGGTTAGGGTTGGGGTTAGGGTTAGGGTTAGGGTTAGGGTTAGGGTTAGGGTTAGGGTTAGGATGAATGAACACCGCAAGAACAATCCAAGATTAGGGTTAGGGTTAGGGTTAGGGTTAGGGTTAGGGTTAGGGTTAGGGTTAGGGTTAGGGTTAGGGTTAGGGTTAGGGTTAGGGTTAGGGTTAGGGTTAGGGTTAGGGTTAGGGTTCGGGTTAGGGTTAGGGTTAGGATGAATGAACACTACAAGAACAATCCAAGATTAGGGTTAGGGTTAGGGTTAGGGTTAGGGTTAGGGTTAGGGTGAATGAACACCACAAGAACAATCCAAGATTAGGGTTAGGGTTAGGGTTAGGGTTGGGGTTAGGGTTAGGGTTAGGGTTAGGGTTAGGGTTAGGGTTAGGGTTAGGGTTAGGGTTAGGGTTAGGGTTAGGATGAATGAACACCACAAGAACAATCCAAGATTAGGGTTAGGGTTAGGGTTAGGGTTAGGGTTAGGGTTAGGGTTAGGGTTAGGGTTAGGGTTAGGGTGAATGAACAACGCAAGAACAATCCAAGATTAGGGTTAGGGTTAGGGTTAGGGTTAGGGTTAGGGTTAGGGGTATGGTTAGGGTTAGGATTAGGGTTAGGGTTAGGGTTAGGGTTAGGGTTAGGGTTAGGGTTAGGGTTAGGGTGAATGAACACCGCAAGAACAATCCAAGATTAGGGTTAGGGTTAGGGTTAGGGTTAGGGTTAGGGTTAGGGTTAAGGTTAAGGTTAGGGTTACGATTAGGGTTAGGGTTAGGGTTAGGATTAGGGTTAGGGTTAGGGTTAGGGTTAGGGTTAGGGTTAGGGTTAGGGTTAGGATGAATGAACACCGCAAGAACAATCCAAGATTAGGGTTAGGGTTAGGGTTAGGGTTAGGGTTAGGGTTAGGGTTAGGGTTAGGGTTAGGGTGAATGAACACCGCAAGAAATATCCAAGATTTGGGTTAGGGTTAGGGTTAGGGTTAGGGTTAGGGTTAGGGTTAGGGTTAGGGTTAAGGTTAGGGTTAGGGTTAGGGTTAGGGTTAGGGTTAGGGTTAGGGTTAGGGTTAGGGTTAGGGTTAGGGTGAATGAACACCGCAAGAGCAATCCAAGATTAGGGTTTGGGTAAGGGTTAGGGTTAGGGTTAGGGTTAGTTTTAGGGTTAGGGTTAGGGTTAGGGTTAGGGTTAGGGTTGGGGTTAGGGTTAGGGTTAGGGTTAGGGTTAGGGTTAGGGTTAGGGTTAGGATGAATGAACACCGCAAGAACAATCCAAGATTAGGGTTAGGGTTAGGGTTAGGGTTAGTGTTAGGGTTAGGGTTAGGGTTAGGGTTAGGGTTAGGGTTAGGGTTAGGATGAATGAACACTACAAGAACAATCCAAGATTAGGGTTAGGGTTAGGGTTAGGGTTAGGGTTAGGGTTAGGGTTAGGGTTAGGGTTAGGGTGAATGAACACCACAAGAACAATGCAAGATTAGGGTTAGGGTTAGGGTTAGGGTTAGCGTTAGGGTTAGGGTTAGGGTGAATGAACACCGCAAGAACAATCCAAGAATAGGGTTAGGGTTAGGGTTAGGGTTAGGATGAATGAACACCGCAAGAACAATCCAAGATTAGGGTTAGGGTTAGGGTTAGGGTTAGGGTTAGGGTTAGGGTTAGGGTTAGGGTTAGGGTTAGGGTTAGGGTTAGGGTTAGGGTTAGGATGAATGAACACCACAAAAACAATCCAAGATTAGGGTTAGGGTTAGGGTGAATGAACACCGCAACAACAATCCAAGATTAGGGTTAGGGTTAGGGTTAGGGTTAGGGTTAGGGTTAGGGTTAGGGTTAGGGTTAGGGTTAGGGTTAGGGTTAGGGTTAGGGTTAGGGTTAGGGTTAGGGTGAATGAACAACACAAGAACAATCCAAGATTAGGGTTAGGGTTAGGGTTAGGGTTAGGGTTAGGGTTAGGGTTAGGGTAAGGGTAAGGGTAAGGGTTAGGGTTAGGGTTAGGGTTAGGGTAAATGAACACCACAAGAACAATCCAAGAATAGGGTTAGGGTTAGGGTTAGGGTTAGGGTTAGGGTTAGGGTTAGGGTTAGGGTTAGGGTTCGGGTTAGGGTTAGGATGAATGAACACCAGAAGAACAATCCAAGATTAGGGTTAGGGTTAGGGTTAGGGTTAGGGTTAGGGTTAGGGTTAGGGTTAGGGTTAGGGTTAGGTTTAGGGTTAGGGTTAGGGTTAGGGTTAGGGTGAATGAAAACCGCAAGAACAATCCAAGATTAGGGTTAGGGTTAGGGTTAGGGTTAGGGTTAGGGTTAGGGTTAGGGTTAGGGTTAGGGTTAGGGTTAGGGTTAGGGTTAGGGTAAGTGTTAGGATGAATGAACACCGCAAGAACAATCTAAGATTAGGGTTAGGGTTAGGGTTACGGTTAGGATGAATGAACACTACAAGAACAATCCAAGATTAGGGTTAGGGTTAGGGTTAGGGTTAGGGTTAGGGTTAGGGTTAGGGTTAGGGTTAGGGTTCGGGTTCGGGTTCGGGTTCGGGTTCGGGTTAGGGTTAATGTTAGGGTGAATGAACACCGCAAGAACAATCCAAGATCAGGGTTAGGGTTAGGGTTAGGGTTAGGATGAATGAAAACCACAAGAACAATCCAAGATTAGGGTTAGGGTTAGGGTTAGGGTTAGGGTTAGGGTTAGGGTTAGGGTTAGGGTTAGGGTGAATGAACACCGCAAGAACAATCCAAGATTAGGGTTAGGGTTAGGGTTAGGGTTAGGGTTAGGGTTAGGATGAATGAACACCACAAGAACAATCCAAGATTAGGGTTAGGGTTAGGGTTAGGGTTAGGGTGAATGAACACCGCAAGAACAATCCAAGAATAGGGATAGGGTTAGGGTTAGGGTTAGGGTGAATGAACACCGCAAGAACAATCCAAGAATAGGGTTAGGGTTAGGGT
>NW_028113122.1:472500-480000 GCF_964234715.1 Podarcis melisellensis | reverse complement strand
AGGGTTAGGGTTAGGGTTAGGGTTAGGATGAATGAACACCACAAGAACAATCCAAGATTAGGGTTAGGGTTAGGGTTAGGGTTAGGGTGAATGAACACCACAAGAACAATCCAAGAATAGGGATAGGGTTAGGGTTAGGGTTAGGGTGAATGAACACCGCAAGAACAATCCAAGAATAGGGTTAGGGTTAGGGTTAGGGTTAGGGTTAGGGTTAGGGTTAGGGTTAGGGTTAGGGTTAGGGTTAGGGTGAATGAACACCGCAAGAACAATCCAAGATTAGGGTTAGGGTTAGGGTTAGGGTTAGGGTTAGGGTTAAGGTTAAGGTTAGGGTTAGGATTAGGGTTAGGGTTAGGATTAGGGTTAGGGTTAGGGTTAGGGTTAGGGTTATGGTTATGGTTAGGGTTAGGGTTAGGGTTAGGGTTAGGGTTAGGGTTAGGGTTAGGGTTAGGGTTAGGGTTAGAGTTAGGGTTAGGGTTCGGGTTAGGGTTAGGATGAATGAACACCACAAGAACAATCCAAGATTAGGGTTAGGGTTAGGGTTAGGGTTAGGGTTAGGGTTAGGGTTAGGGTTAGGGTTAGGGTTAGGGTTGGGGTTGGGGTTAGGGTTAGGGTTAGGGTTAGGGTTAGGGTTAGGGTTAGGGTTAGGGTTAGGATGAATGAACACCGCAAGAACAATCCAAGATTAGGGTTAGGGTTAGGGTTAGGGTTAGGGTTAGGGTTAGGGTGAATGAACACCGCAAGAAATATCCAAGATTTGGGTTAGGGTTAGGGTTAGGGTTAGGGTTAGGGTGAATGAACACCGCAAGAGCAATCCAAGATTAGGGTTTGGGTAAGGGTTAGGGTTAGGGTTAGGGTTAGGGTTAGTTTTAGGGTTAGGGTTAGGGTTAGGGTTAGGGTTGGGGTTAGGGTTAGGGTTAGGGTTAGGGTTAGGGTTAGGGTTAGGGTTAGGGTTAGGATGAATGAACACCGCAAGAACAATCCAAGATTAGGGTTAGGGTTAGGGTTAGGGTTAGGGTTAGGGTTAGGGTTAGGGTTAGGGTTAGGGATAGGGTTAGGATGAATGAACACTACAAGAACAATCCAAGATTAGGGTTAGGGTTAGGGTTAGGGTTAGGGTTAGGGTTAGGGTTAGGGTTAGGGTTAGGGTTAGGGTTAAGGTTAGGGTTAGGGTTAGGGTTAGGGTTAGGGTTAGGGTGAATGAACACCACAAGAACAATGCAAGATTAGGGTTAGGGTTAGGGTTAGGGTTAGGGTTAGGGTTAGGGTTAGGGTTAGGGTTAGGGTTAGGGTGAATGAACACCGCAAGAACAATCCAAGAATAGGGTTAGGGTTAGGGTTAGGATGAATGAACACCACAAGAACAATCCAAGATTAGGGTTAGGGTTAGGGTTAGGGTTAGGGTTAGGGTTAGGGTTAGGGTTAGGGTTAGGGTTAGGGTTACGGTTAGGGTTAGGGTTAGGGTTAGGGTTAGGGTTAGGGTTAGGGTTAGGGTTAGGATGAATGAACACCACAAAAACAATCCAAGATTAGGGTAAGGGTTAGGGTTAGGGTTAGGGTTAGGGTTAGGGTTAGGGTTAGGGTTAGGGTTAGGGTGAATGAACACCGCAAGAACAATCCAAGATTAGGGTTAGGGTTAGGGTTAGGGTTAGGGTTAGGGTTAGGGTTAGGGTTAGGGTTAGGGTTAGGGTTAGGGTTAGGATGAATGAACACCACAAGAACAATCCAAGATTAGGGTTAGGGTTAGGGTTAGGGTTAGGGTTAGGATGAATGAACACCACAAGAACAATCCAAGATTAGGGTTAGGGTTAGGGTTAGGGTTAGGGTGAATGAACACCACAAGAACAATCCAAGAATAGGGATAGGGTTAGGGTTAGGGTTAGGGTGAATGAACACCGCAAGAACAATCCAAGAATAGGGTTAGGGTTAGGGTTAGGGTTAGGGTTAGGGTTAGGGTTAGGGTTAGGGTTAGGGTTAGGGTTAGGGTTAGGGTGAATGAACACCGCAAGAACAATCCAAGATTAGGGTTAGGGTTAGGGTTAGGGTTAGGGTTAGGGTTAAGGTTAAGGTTAGGGTTAGGATTAGGGTTAGGGTTAGGATTAGGGTTAGGGTTAGGGTTAGGGTTAGGGTTATGGTTATGGTTAGGGTTAGGGTTAGGGTTAGGGTTAGGGTTAGGGTTAGGGTTAGGGTTAGGGTTAGGGTTAGGGTTAGGGTTAGAGTTAGGGTTAGGGTTCGGGTTAGGGTTAGGATGAATGAACACCACAAGAACAATCCAAGATTAGGGTTAGGGTTAGGGTTAGGGTTAGGGTTAGGGTTAGGGTTAGGGTTAGGGTTAGGGTTAGGGTTGGGGTTGGGGTTAGGGTTAGGGTTAGGGTTAGGGTTAGGGTTAGGGTTAGGGTTAGGGTTAGGATGAATGAACACCGCAAGAACAATCCAAGATTAGGGTTAGGGTTAGGGTTAGGGTTAGGGTTAGGGTTAGGGTGAATGAACACCGCAAGAAATATCCAAGATTTGGGTTAGGGTTAGGGTTAGGGTTAGGGTTAGGGTGAATGAACACCGCAAGAGCAATCCAAGATTAGGGTTTGGGTAAGGGTTAGGGTTAGGGTTAGGGTTAGGGTTAGTTTTAGGGTTAGGGTTAGGGTTAGGGTTAGGGTTGGGGTTAGGGTTAGGGTTAGGGTTAGGGTTAGGGTTAGGGTTAGGGTTAGGGTTAGGATGAATGAACACCGCAAGAACAATCCAAGATTAGGGTTAGGGTTAGGGTTAGGGTTAGGGTTAGGGTTAGGGTTAGGGTTAGGGTTAGGGATAGGGTTAGGATGAATGAACACTACAAGAACAATCCAAGATTAGGGTTAGGGTTAGGGTTAGGGTTAGGGTTAGGGTTAGGGTTAGGGTTAGGGTTAGGGTTAGGGTTAAGGTTAGGGTTAGGGTTAGGGTTAGGGTTAGGGTTAGGGTGAATGAACACCACAAGAACAATGCAAGATTAGGGTTAGGGTTAGGGTTAGGGTTAGGGTTAGGGTTAGGGTTAGGGTTAGGGTTAGGGTGAATGAACACCGCAAGAACAATCCAAGAATAGGGTTAGGGTTAGGGTTAGGATGAATGAACACCACAAGAACAATCCAAGATTAGGGTTAGGGTTAGGGTTAGGGTTAGGGTTAGGGTTAGGGTTAGGGTTAGGGTTAGGGTTAGGGTTACGGTTAGGGTTAGGGTTAGGGTTAGGGTTAGGGTTAGGGTTAGGGTTAGGGTTAGGATGAATGAACACCACAAAAACAATCCAAGATTAGGGTAAGGGTTAGGGTTAGGGTTAGGGTTAGGGTGAATGAACACCGCAAGAACAATCCAAGATTAGGGTTAGGGTTAGGGTTAGGGTTAGGGTTAGGGTTA
The DNA here is from genome assembly GCF_964234715.1 of Podarcis melisellensis. Taxonomy (NCBI): domain Eukaryota; kingdom Metazoa; phylum Chordata; class Lepidosauria; order Squamata; family Lacertidae; genus Podarcis; species Podarcis melisellensis. Next base: position 476,622 of record NW_028113122.1, on the reverse strand, counting down.
GGGTTAGGGTTAGGGTTAGGGTAAGGGTAAGGGTTAGGGTTAGGGTTAGGGTTAGGGTTAGGGTTAGGGTTAGGGTTAGGGTGAATGAACACCGCAAGAACAATCCAAGAATAGGGTTAGGGTTAGGGTTAGGGTTAGGGTTAGGGTTAGGGTTAGGGTTAGGGTTAGGGTTAGGGTTAGTATGAATGAACACCAGAAGAACAATCCAAGATTAGGGTTAGGGTTAGGGTTAGGGTTAGGGTTAGGGTTAGGGTTAGGGTTAGGGTTAGGGTTAGGGTGAATGAAAACCGCAAGAACAATCCAAGATTAGGGTTAGGGTTAGGGTTAGGGTTAGGGTTAGGGTTAGGGTTAGGGTTAGGGTTAGGGTAAGGGTTAGGATGAATGAACACCGCAAGAACAATCTAAGATTAGGGTTAGGGTTAGGGTTACGGTTAGGATGAATGAACACTACAAGAACAATCCAAGAGTAGGGTTAGGGTTAGGGTTAGGGTTAGGGTTAGGGTTAGGGTTAGGGTTAGGGTTAGGGTTAGGGTTCGGGTTCGGGTTAGGGTTAGGGTTAGGGTTCGGGTTCGGGTTCGGGTTATGGTTAGGGTGAATGAACACCGCAAGAACAATCCAAGATCAGGGTTAGGGTTAGGGTTAGGGTTAGGATGAATGAACACCACAAGAACAATCCAAGATTAGGGTTAGGGTTAGGGTTAGGGTTAGGGTTAGGGTTAGGGTTAGGGTTAGGGTTAGGGTTAGGGTTAGGGTTAGGGTGAATGAACACCGCAAGAACAATCCAAGATTAGGGTTAGGGTTAGGGTTAGGGTTAGGGTTAGGATGAATGAACACCACAAGAACAATCCAAGATTAGGGTTAGGGTTAGGGTTAGGGTTAGGGTTAGGGTTAGGGTTAGGGTTAGGGTTAGGGTGAATGAACACCGCAGGAACAATCCAAGAATAGGGATAGGGTTAGGGTTAGGGTTAGGGTGAATGAACACCGCAAGAACAATCCAAGAATAGGGTTAGGGTTAGGTTTAGGTTTAGGGTTAGGGTTAGGGTTAGGGTTAGGGTTAGGGTTAGGGTTAGGGTTAGGGTGAATGAACACCGGAAGAACAATCCGAGAATAGGGTTAGGGTTAGGGTTAGGGTTAGGGTTAGGGTTTGGGTTAGCGTTAGGGTTAGGGTTAGGGTTAGGGTTAGGGTTAGGGTTAGAGTTAGGTTTAGGGTTAGGGTTAGGGTTAGGATGAATGAACACCGCAAGAACAATCCAAGATTAGGGTTAGGGTTAGGGTTAGGGTTAGGGTTAGGGTTAGGGTTAGGGTTAGGGTTAGGGTTAGGGTTAGGATGAATGAACACTACAAGAACAATCCAAGATTAGGGTTAGGGTTAGGGTTAGGGTTAGGGTTAGGGTTAGGGTTAGGGTTAGGGTTAGGGTTAGGGTTAGGGTGAATGAACACCGCAAGAACAATCCAAGATTAGGGTTAGGGTTAGGGTTAGGGTTAGGGTTAGGGTTAGGGTTAGGGTTAGGGTTAGGGTTAGGGTTAAGGTTAGGGTTAGGGTTAGGGTTAGGATGAATGAATACTACAAGAACAATCCAAGATTAGGGTTAGGGTTAGAGTTAGGGTTAGGGTTAGGGTTAGGATGAATGAACACTACAAGAACAATCCAAGATTAGGGTTAGGGTTAGGGTTAGGGTTAGGGTTAGGGTTAGGGTTAGGGTAAGGGTTAGGGTTAGGGTTAGGGTTAGGGTTAGGGTTAGGGTTAGGGTGAATGAACACCGCAAGAACAATCCAAGATTAGGGTAAGGGTTTGGGTTAGGGTTAGGGTTAGGGTTAGGGTTAGGGTTAGGGTTAGGGTTAGGGTTAAGGTTAGGGTTAGGGTTAGGGTTAGGATGAATGAATACTACAAGAACAATCCAAGATTAGGGTTAGGGTTAGGGTTAGGGTTAGGGTTAGGGTTAGGGTTAGGGTTAGGGTTAGGGTTAGGGTTAGGGTTAGGGTTAGGGTTAGGGTTAGGGTTAGGGTTAGGGTTAGGGTTAGGGTTAGGATGAATGAACACCACAAGAACAATCCAAGATTAGGGTTATGGTAAGGGTTAGTGTTAGGGTTAGGGTTAGGGTTAGGGTTAGGGGTAGGGTGAGGGTTAGGGTTAGGGTTAGGGTGAATGAGCACCGCAAGAACAATCCAAGATTAGGGTTAGGGTTAGGGTTAGGGTTAGGGTTAGGGTTAGGGTTAGGGTTAAGGTTAGGGTTAGGGTTAGGGTTAGGGTTAGGGTGAATGAACACCGCAAGAGCAATCCAAGATTAGGGTTAGGGTTAGGGTTAGGGTGAATGAACACCGCAAGAACAATCCAAGCTTGGGGTTAGGGTTAGGGTTAGGGTTAGGGTTAGGGTTAGGGTTAGGGTTAGGGTTAGGGTTAGGATGAATGTACACCGTAAGAACAATCCAAGAATAGAGTTAGGGTTGGGGTTAGGGTTAGGGTTAGGGTTAGGGTTACGATTAGGGTTAGGGTGAATGAACACCGCAAGAACAATCCAAGAATAGGGTTAGGGTTAGGGTTAGGGTTAGGGTTAGGGTTAGGGTTAGGGTTAGGGTTAGGGTTAGGGTTAGGATGAATGAACACCACAAGAACAATCCAAGATTAGGGTTAGGGTTAGGGTTAGGGTTAGGGTTAGGGTTAGGGTTGGGGTTAGGGTTAGGGTTAGGGTTAGGGTTAGGGTTAGGGTTAGGGTTAGGGTTAGGGTTAGGGTTAGGGTTAGGGTTAGGGTTAGGGTTAGGATGAATGCACACCGTAAGAGCAATCCAAGATAAGGGTTAGTGTTAGTGTTAGTGTTAGTGTTAGTGTTAGTGTTAGGGTTAGGGTTAGGGTTAGGGTTAGGGTTAGGGTTAGGGTTAGGGTGAATGAACACCGCAAGAGTAATCCAAGATTAGGGTTAGGGTTAGGGTTAGGGTTAGGGTTAGGGTTAAGGTTAGGGTTAGGGTTAGGGTTAGGGTTAGGGTTAGGGTTAGGGTTAGGGTGAATGAACACCGCAAGAACAATCCAAGCTTAGGGTTAGGGTTAGGGTTAGGGTTAGGGTTAGGGTTAGGGTTAGGGTTAGGGTTAGGGTTAGGGTCAATGAACACCGCAAGAACAATCCAAGCTTAGGGTTAGGGTTAGGGTTAGGGTTTGCGTTAGGGTTAGGGTTAGGGTTATTGTAAATGAACACCGCAAGAACAATCCAAGAATAGGGTTAGGGTTAGGGTTAGGGTTAGGGTTAGGGTTAGGGTTAGGGTTAGGGTTAGGGTAAATGAACACCACAAGAACAATCCAAGAATAGGGTTAGGGTTAGGGTTAGGGTTAGGGTTAGGGTTAGGGTTAGGGTTAGGGTTAGTATGAATGAACACCAGAAGAACAATCCAAGATTAGGGTTAGGGTTAGGGTTAGGGTTAGGGTTAGGGTTAGGGTTAGGGTTAGGGTTAGGGTTAGGGTTAGGGTTAGGGTTAGGGTGAATGAACACCGCAAGAACAATCCAAGATTAGGGTTAGGGTTAGGGTTAGGGTTAGGGTTAGGGTTAGGGTTAGGGTTAGGGTTAGGGTTAGGGTTAGGGTTAGGGTTAGGGTTAGGGTAAGGGTTAGGATGAATGAACACCGCAAGAACAATCTAAGATTAGGGTTAGGGTTTGGGTTACGGTTAGGATGAATGAACACTACAAGAACAATCCAAGATTAGGGTTAGGGTTAGGGTTAGGGTTAGGGTTAGGGTTAGGGTTAGGGTTAGGGTTAGGGTTAGGGTTAGGGTTAGGGTTCGGGTTCGGGTTCGGGTTAGGGTGAATGAACACCGCAAGAACAATCCAAGATCAGGGTTAGGGTTAGGGTTAGGGTTAGGATGAATGAACACCACAAGAACAATCCAAGATTAGGATTAGGGTTAGGGTTAGGGTTAGGGTTAGGGTTAGGGTTAGGGTTATGGTTAGGGTTAGGGTGAATGAACACCGCAAGAACAATCCAAGATTAGGGTTAGGGTTAGGGTTAGGGTTAGGGTTAGGGTTAGGGTTAGGGTTAGGGTTAGGGTTAGGGTTAGGGTTAGGGTTAGGGTTAGGGTTAGGATGAATGAACACTACAAGAACAATCCAAGGTTAGGGTTAGGGTTAGGGTTAGGGT
>NW_028113122.1:377500-382500 GCF_964234715.1 Podarcis melisellensis | reverse complement strand
AGGGTTAGGGTTAGGGTTAGGATGAATGAATACCACAAGAACAATCCAAGATTAGGGTTAGGGTTAGGGTTAGGGTTAGGGTTAGGGTTAGGGTTAGGGTTAGGGTTGGGGTTAGGGTTAGGGTTAGGGTTAGGGTTAGGGTTAGGGTGAATGAACACCGCAAGAACAATCCAAGATTAGGGTTAGGGTTAGGGTTAGGGTTAGGGTTAGGGTTAGGGTTAGGGTTAGGGTTAGGGTTAGGATGAATGAACACCGCAAGAACAATCCAAGATTAGGGTTCGGGTTCGGGTTAGGGTTAGGGTTAGGGTTAGGGTTAGGGTGAATGAACACCGCAGGAACAATCCAAGAATATGGTTAGGGTTAGGGTTAGGGTTAGGGTTAGGGTTAGGATTAGGGTTAGGGTTAGGGTTAGGGTGAATGAACACCGCAAGAACAATGCAAGAATAGGGTTAGGGTTAGGGTTAGGGTTAGGATGAATGAACACCGCAAGAACAATCCAAGATTAGGGTTAGGGTTAGGGTTAGGGTTAGGGTTAGGGTTAGGGTTAGGGTTAGGGTTAGGATGAATGAACACTGCAAGAACAATCCAAGATTAGGGTTAGGGTTAGGGTTAGGGTTAGGGTTAGGGTGAATGAACACCGCAAGAACAATCCAAGATTAGGGTTAGGGTTAGGGTTAGGGTTAGGGTTAGGGTTAGGGTTAGGGTTAGGGTTAGGGTTAGGGTTAGGGTAAGGGTTAGGGTTAGGATGAATGAACACCACAAGAACAATCCAAGATTAGGGTTAGGGTTAGGGTTAGGGTTAGGGTTAGGGTTAGGGTTAGGGTTAGGGTTAGGGTTAGGGTGAATGAACACCGCAAGAACAATCCAAGAATAGGGTTAGGGTTAGGGTTCGGGTTAGGGTTAGGGTTAGGATTAGGGTTAGGGTTAGGGTTAGGGTTAGGGTTAGGGTGAATGAACACCGCAAGAACAATCCAAGAATAGGGTTAGGGTTAGGGTTAGGGTTAGGGTTAGGGTTAGGGTTAGGGTTAGGGTTAGGGTAGGGTTAGGGTTAGGGTTAGGGTTAGGGTTAGGGTTAGGGTTAGGGTTAGGGTTAGGATGAATGAACACCACAAGAACAATCCAAGATTAGGGTTAGGGTTGGGTTAGGGTTAGGGTTAGGGTTAGGGTTAGGGTTAGGGTTAGGGTTGGGGTTAGGGTTAGGGTTAGGGTTAGGGTTAGCGTTCGAGTTAGGGTTAGGGTTAGGTTTAGGATGAATGAACACCGCAAGAACAATCCAAGATTAGGGTTAGGGTTAGGGTTAGGGTTAGGGTTAGGGTTAGGGTTAGGGTTAGGGTGAATGAACGCCGCAAGAACAATCCAAGCTTAGGGTTAGGGTTAGGGTTAGGGTTAGGGTTAGGGTTAGGGTTAGGGTTAGGGTTAGGGTTAGGGTGAGGGTGAGGGTGAGGGTTAGGGTTAGGGTTAGGGTTAGGGTTAGGGTTAGGGTGAATGAACAACGCAAGAACAATCCAAGATTAGGGTTAGGGTTAGGGTTAGGGTTAGGGTTAGGGTTAGGGTTAGGGTTAGGGTTAGGGTTAGGGTTAGGGTGAATGAACGCCGCAAGAACAATCCAAGCTTAGGGTTAGGGTTAGGGTTAGGGTTAGGGTTAGGGTTAGGGTTAGGGTTAGGGTTAGGGTTAGGGTGAGGGTGAGGGTGAGGGTTAGGGTTAGGGTGAATGAACACCGCAAGAACAATCCAAGATTAGGGTTAGGGTTAGGGTTAGGGTTAGGGTTAGGGTTAGGGTTAGGGTTAGGGTTAGGGTTAGGGTTAGGGTTAGGGTTAGGATGAATGAACACCACAAGAACAATCCAAGATTAGGGTTAGGGTTAGGGTTAGGGTTAGGGTTAGGGTTAGGGTTAGGGTTAGGGTTAGGGTTAGGGTGAATGAACACCGCAAGAACAATCCAAGAATAGGGTTAGGGTTAGGGTTAGGGTTAGGGTTAGGGTTAGGGTTAGGGTTAGGGTTAGGGTTAGGGTTAGGGTTAGGGTTAGGATTAGGGTTAGGGTTAGGGTTAGGGTTAGGGTGAATGAACACCGCAAGAACAATCCAAGAATAGGGTTAGGGTTAGGATTAGGGTTAGGGTTAGGGTTAGGGTTAGGGTTAGGGTTAGGGTAGGGTTAGGGTTAGGCTTAGGGTTAGGGTTAGGGTTAGGGTTAGGGTTAGGGTGAATGAACACCGCAAGAACAATCAAAGAATAGGGTTAGGGTTAGGGTTAGGGTTAGGATTAGGGTTAGGGTTAGGGTTAGGGTTAGGGTTAGGGTTAGGGTTAGGGTTAGGGTTAGGGTGAATGAACACCGCAAGAACAATGCAAGAATAGGGTTAGGGTTAGGGTTAGGGTTAGGATGAATGAACACCGCAAGAACAATCCAAGATTAGGGTTAGGGTTAGGGTTAGGGTTAGGGTTAGGGTTAGGGTTAGGGTTAGGGTTAGGGTTAGGGTTAGGGTTAGGGTTAGGGTTAGGGTTAGGGTTAGGGTTAGGATGAATGAACACTACAAGAACAATCCAAGATTAGGGTTAGGGTTAGGGTTAGGGTTAGGGTGAATGAACACCGCAAGAACCAAGATTAGGGTTAGGGTTAGGGTTAGGGTTAGGGTTAGGGTTAGGGTTAGGGTTAGGGTTAGGGTTAGGGTTAGGGTTAGGGTTAGGATTAATGAACACCACAAGAACAATCCAAGATTAGGGTTAGGGTTAGGGTTAGGGTTAGGGTTAGGGTAGGGTTAGGGTTAGGGTTAGGGTTAGGGTTAGGGTTAGGGTTAGGGTTAGGGTTAGGGTTAGGGTTAGGGTTAGGGTTAGGGTTAGGGTTAGGGTTAGGGTTAGGGTTAGGATGAATGAACACCACAAGAACAATCCAAGATTAGGGTTAGGGTTAGGGTTAGGGTTAGGGTTAGGGTTAGGGTTAGGGTTAGGGTTAGGGTTAGGGTTAGGGTTGGGGTTAGGGTTAGGGTTAGGGTTAGGGTTAGGATTAGGGTGAATGAACACCGCAAGAACAATCCAAGATTAGGGTTAGGGTTAGGGTTAGGGTTAGGGTTAGGGTTAGGGTTAGGGTTAGGATGAATGAACACCGCAAGAACAATCCAAGATTAGGGTTAGGGTTAGGGTTAGGGTTAGGGTTAGGGTTAGGGTTAGGGTTGGGGTTAGGGTTAGGGTTAGGGTTAGGGTTAGGATTAGGGTGAATGAACACCGCAAGAACAATCCAAGATTAGGGTTAGGGTTAGGGTTAGGGTTAGGGTTAGGGTTAGGGTTAGGATGAATGAACACCGCAAGAACAATCCAAGATTAGGGTTCGGGTTCGGGTTCGGGTTCGGGTTCGGGTTAGGGTTAGGGTGAATGAACACCGCAAGAACAATCCAAGAATATGGTTAGGGTTAGGGTTAGGGTTAGGGTTAGGGTTAGGATTAGGGTTAGGGTTAGGGTTAGGGTGAATGAACACCGCAAGAACAATGCAAGAATAGGGTTAGGGTTAGGGTTAGGGTTAGGATGAATGAACACCGCAAGAACAATCCAAGATTAGGGTTAGGGTTAGGGTTAGGGTTATGGTTAGGGTTAGGGTTAGGGTTAGGGTTAGGGTTAGGGTTAGGGTTAGGGTTAGGGTTAGGATGAATGAACACTACAAGAACAATCCAAGATTAGGGTTAGGGTTAGGGTTAGGGTTAGGGTGAATGAACACCGCAAGAACAATCCAAGATTAGGGTTAGGGTTAGGGTTAGGGTTAGGGTTAGGGTTAGGGTTAGGGTTAGGGTTAGGGTTAGGGTTAGGGTTAGGGTTAGGGTTAGGATGAATGAACACCACAAGAACAATCCAAGATTAGGGTTAGGGTTAGGGTTAGGGTTAGGGTTAGGGTTAGGGTTAGGGTTAGGGTGAATGAACACCGCAAGAACAATCCAAGAATAGGGTTAGGGTTAGGGTTAGGGTTAGGGTTAGGGTTAGGGTTAGGGTTAGGATTAGGGTTAGGGTTAGGGTTAGGGTTAGGGTGAATGAACACCGCAAGAACAATCCAAGAATAGGGTTAGGGTTAGGGTTAGGGTTAGGGTTAGGGTTAGGGTTAGGGTTAGGGTTAGGGTGAATGAACACCGCAAGAACAATGCAAGAATAGGGTTAGGGTAAGGGTTAGGGTTAGGATGAATGAACACCGCAAGAACAATCCAAGATTAGGGTTAGGGTTAGGGTTAGGGTTAGGGTGAATGAACACCGCAAGAACAATCCAAGATTAGGGTTAGGGTTAGGGTTAGGGTTAGGGTTAGGGTTAGGGTTAGGGTTAGGGTTAGGGTTAGGGTTAGGGTTAGGGTTAGGATGAATGAACACTACAAGAACAATCCAAGATTAGGGTTAGGGTTAGGGTTAGGGTTAGGGTGAATGAACACCGCAAGAACAATCCAAGATTAGGGTTAGGGTTAGGGTTAGGGTTAGGGTTAGGGTTAGGGTTAGGGTTAGGGTTAGGGTTAGGGTTAGGGTTAGGGTTAGGGTTAGGGTTAGGGTTAGGGTTAGGATGAATGAACACCACAAGAACAATCCAAGATTAGGGTTAGGGTTAGGGTTAGGGTTAGGGTTAGGGTTAGGGTTAGGGTGAATGAACACCGCAAGAACAATCCAAGAATTGGGTTAGGGTTAGGGTTAGGGTTAGGGTTAGGGTTAGGGTTAGGGTTAGGGTTAGGGTTAGGGTTAGGATTAGGGTTAGGGTTAGGGTTAGGGTTAGGGTGAATGAACACCGCAAGAACAATCCAAGAATAGGGTTAGGGTTAGGGTTAGGGTTAGGGTTAGGGTTAGGGTTAGGGTTAGGGTTAGGGTTAGGGTGAATGAACACCGCAAGAACAATGCAAGAATAGGGTTAGGGTAAGGGTTAGGGTTAGGATGAATGAACACCGCAAGAACAATCCAAGATTAGGGTTAGGGTTAGGGTTAGGGTTAGGGTTAGGATGAATGAACACTACAAGAACAATCCAAGATTAGGGTTAGGGTTAGGGTT
>NW_028113122.1:355000-360000 GCF_964234715.1 Podarcis melisellensis | reverse complement strand
TTAGGGTTAGGGTTAGGGTTAGGGTTAGGGTTAGGGTTAGGGTTAGGGTTGGTTAGGGTTAGGGTTAGGGTTAGGATGAATGAACACTACAAGAACAATCCAAGATTAGGGTTAGGGTTAGGGTTAGGGTTAGGGTTAGGGTTAGGGTTAGGGTTAGGATGAATGAACACCGCAAGAACAATCCAAGATTAGGGTTAGGGTTAGGGTTAGGGTTAGGGTTAGGGTTAGGGTTAGGGTTAGGCTTAGGGTTAGGGTTAGGGTTAGGGTTAGGGTTAGGGTTAGGGTTGGTTAGGGTTAGGGTTAGGGTTAGGATGAATGAACACTACAAGAACAATCCAAGATTAGGGTTAGGGTTAGGGTTAGGGTTAGGGTTAGGGTTAGGGTTAGGGTTAGGGTTAGGGTTAGGATGAATGAACACCGCAAGAACAATCCAAGATTAGGGTTAGGGTTAGGGTTAGGGTTAGGGTTAGGGTTAGGGTTAGGGTTAGGGTTAGGGTGAATGAACACCGCAAGAACAATCCAAGAATAGGGTTAGTGTTAGGGTTAGGGTTAGGGTTAGGGTTAGGGTGAATGAACACCGCAAGAACAATCCAAGAATTGGGTTAGGGTTAGGGTTAGGGTTAGGGTTAGGGTTAGGGTTAGGATGAATGAACACCGCAAGAACAATCCAAGATTAGGGTTAGGGTTAGGGTTAGGGTTAGGGTTAGGGTTAGGGTTAGGGTTAGGGTTAGGATGAATGAACACTACAAGAACAATCCAAGAATAGGGTTAGGGTTAGGGTTAGGGTTAGGGTTAGGGTTAGGGTTAGGGTTAGGGTTAGGGTTAGGGTTAGGATGAATGAACACCGCAAGAACAATCCAAGATTAGGGTTAGGGTTAGGGTTAGTGTTAGGGTTAGGATGAATGAACACTACAAGAACAATCCAAGGTTAGGGTTAGGGTTAGGGTTAGGGTTAGGGTTAGGGTTAGGGTTAGGGTTAGGGTTAGGGTTAGGGTTAGGGTGAATGAACACCGCAAGAACAATCCAAGATTAGGGTTAGGGTTAGGGTTAGGGTTAGGGTTAGGGTTAGGGTTAGGGTGAATGAACACCGCAAGAACAATCCAAGATTAGGGTTAGGGTTAGGGTTAGGGTTAGGGTTAGGGTTAGGGTTAGGGTTAGGGTTAGGGTTAGGATGAATGAACACCACAAGAACAATCCAAGATTAGGGTTAGGGTTAGGGTTAGGGTTAGGGTTAGGGTTAGGGTTAGGGTTAGGGTTAGGATGAATGAACACCGCAAGAACAATCCAAGATTAGGGTTAGGGTTAGGGTTAGGGTTAGGGTTAGGGTTAGGGTTAGGGTTAGGGTTAGGGTTAGGGTTAGGGTTAGGGTTAGGTTTAGGATGAGTGAACACCGCAAGAACAATCCAAGATTACGGTTAGGGTTAGGGTTAGGGTTAGGGTTAGGGTTAGGGTTAGGGTGAATGAACACTACAAGAACAATCCAAGATTAGGGTTAGGGTTAGGGTTAGGGTTAGGGTTAGGGTTAGGGTTAGGGTTAGGGTTAGGATGAATGAACACCGCCAGAACAATCCAAGATTAGGGTTAGGGTTAGGGTTAGGATTAGGGTTAGGGTTAGGGTTAGGGTTAGGGTTAGGGTTAGGGTTAGGGTTAGGGTTAGGGTGAATGAACACCGCAAGAACAATCCAAGAATAGGGTTAGGGTTAGGGTTAGGGTTAGGGTTAGGGTGAATGAACACCGCAAGAACAATCCAAGAATAGGGTTAGGGTTAGGGTTAGGGTTAGGGTTAGGGTTAGGGTTAGGATGAATGAACACCGCAAGAACAATCCAAGATTAGGGTTAGGGTTAGGGTTAGTGTTAGTGTTAGGGTTAGGGTTAGGGTTAGGGTTAGGGTTAGGGTTAGGGTGAATGAACACCGCAAGAACAATCCAAGAATAGGGTTAGGGTTAGGGTTAGGGTTAGGGTTAGGGTTAGGGTTAGGGTTAGGGTGAATGAACACTGCAAGAACAATCCAAGAATAGGGTTAGGGTTAGGGTTAGGGTTAGGGTTAGGGTTAGGGTTAGTGTTAGGGTTAGGGTTAGGGTTAGGATGAATGAACACCGCAAGAACAATCCAAGATTAGGGTTAGGGTTAGTGTTAGTGTTAGTGTTAGGGTTAGGGTTAGGGTTAGGATGAATGAACACTACAAGAACAATCCAAGATTAGGGTTAGGGTTAGGGTTAGGGTTAGGGTTAGGGTTAGGGTTAGGGTTAGGGTTAGGGTTAGGGTTAGGGTTAGGATGAATGAACACTACAAGAACAATCCAAGAATAGGGTTAGGGTTAGGGTTAGGGTTAGGGTTAGGGTTAGGGTTAGGATGAATGAACACCGCAAGAACAATCCAAGATTAGGGTTAGGGTTAGGGTTAGGGTTAGGGTTAGGGTTAGGGTTAGGGTTAGGGTTAGGGTTAGGATTAGGGTTAGGGTTAGGGTTAGGGTTAGGGTTAGGGTTAGGGTTAGGATCAATGAACACCACAAGAACAATCCAAGTTTAGGGTTAGGGTTAGGGTTAGGGTTAGGGTTAGGGTTAGGGTGAATGAACACCGCAAGAACAATCCAAGAATAGGGTTAGGGTTAGGGTTAGGGTTAGGGTTAGGGTTAGGGTTAGGGTTAGGGTGAATGAACACCGCAAGAACAATCCAAGAATAGGGTTAGGGTTAGGGTTAGGGTTAGGATTAGGGTTAGGGTTAGGGTTAGGGTTAGGGTTAGGGTTAGGGTGAATGAACACCGCAAGAACAATCCAAGAATAGGGTTAGGGTTAGGGTTAGGGTTAGGGTTAGGGTTAGGGTAGGGTTAGGGTTAGGGTTAGGGTTAGGGTTAGGGTTAGGGTTAGGGTTAGGATGAATGAACACCACAAGAACAATCCAAGATTAGGGTTAGGGTTAGGGTTAGGGTTAGGGTTAGGGATGGGGTTAGGGTTAGGGTTAGGGTTAGGGTTAGCGTTCGAGTTAGGGTTAGGGTTAGGTTTAGGATGAATGAACACCGCAAGAACAATCCAAGATTAGGGTTAGGGTTAGGGTTAGGGTTAGGGTTAGGGTTAGGGTTAGGGTTAGGGTTAGGGTTAGGGTTAGGATGAATGAACACCACAAGAACAATCCAAGATTAGGGTTAGGGTTAGGGTTAGGGTTAGGGTTAGGGTTAGGGTTAGGGTTAGGGTTAGGGTTAGGATGAATGAACACCGCAAGAACAATCCAAGATTAGGGTTAGGGTTAGGGTTAGGGTTAGGGTTAGGGTTAGGGTTAGGGTTAGGGTTAGGGTTAGGGTTAGGGTTAGGGTTAGGGTTAGGGTTAGGTTTAGGATGAGTGAACACCGCAAGAACAATCCAAGATTACGGTTAGGGTTAGGGTTAGGGTTAGGGTTAGGGTTAGGGTTAGGGTTAGGGTTAGGGTTAGGGTGAATGAACACTACAAGAACAATCCAAGATTAGGGTTAGGGTTAGGGTTAGGGTTAGGGTTAGGGTTAGGGTTAGGATGAATGAACACCGCCAGAACAATCCAAGATTAGGGTTAGGGTTAGGGTTAGGGTTAGGGTTAGGGTTAGGGTTAGGGTTAGGGTTAGGGTTAGGGTTAGGGTTAGGGTTAGGGTTAGGGTGAATGAACACCGCAAGAACAATCCAAGAATAGGGTTAGGGTTAGGGTTAGGGTTAGGGTTAGGGTTAGGGTGAATGAACACCGGAAGAAGAATCCAAGATTAGGGTTAGGGTTAGGGTTAGGGTTAGGGTTAGGGTTAGGGTTAGGGTTAGGGTTAGGGTTAGGGTTAGGGTTAGGATGAATGAACACTACAAGAACAATCCAAGATTAGGGTTAGGGTTAGGGTTAGGGTTAGGGTTAGGGTTAGGGTTAGGGTTAGGGTTAGGGTTAGGGTTAGAGTTAGGGTTAGGGTTAGGGTTAGGGTTAGGGTTAGGGTTAGGGTTAGGGTTAGGATGAATGAACACCACAAGAACAATACAAGATTAGGGTTAGGGTAAGGGTTAGGGTAAGGGTTAGGGTTAGGGTTAGGGTTAGGGTGAATGGACAACGCAAGAACAATCCAAGATTAGGGTTAGGGTTAGGGTTAGGGTTAGGGTTAGGGTTAGGGTTAGGGTTAGGGTTAGGGTTAGGATGAATGAACACCGCAAGAACAATCCAAGATTAGGGTTAGGGTTAGGGTTAGGGTTGGGGTTAGGGTTAGGGTTAGGGTTAGGGTTAGGGTTAGGGTTAGGGTTAGGGTTAGGGTTAGGGTTAGGGTTAGGGTTAGGGTTAGGGTTAGGATGAATGAACACCGCAAGAACAATCCAAGATAAGGGTTAGTGTTAGTGTTAGTGTTAGTGTTAGGGTTAAGGTTAGGGTTAGGGTTAGGGTTAGGGTTAGGGTTAGGGTTAGGGTGAATGAACACCGCAAGAGCAATCCAAGATTAGGGTTAGGGTTAGGGTTAGGGTTAGGGTTAGGGTTAGGGTTAGGGTTAGGGTTAGGATGAATGAACACCGCAAGAACAATCCAAGATTAGGGTTAGGGTTAGGGTTAGTGTTAGGGTTAGGATGAATGAACACTACAAGAACAATCCAAGGTTAGGGTTAGGGTTAGGGTTAGGGTTAGGGTTAGGGTTAGGGTTAGGGTTAGGGTTAGGGTTAGGGTGAATGAACACCGCAAGAACAATCCAAGATTAGGGTTAGGGTTAGGGTTAGGGTTAGGGTTAGGGTTAGGGTTAGGGTTAGGGTGAATGAACACCGCAAGAACAATCCAAGATTAGGGTTAGGGTTAGGGTTAGGGTTAGGGTTAGGGTTAGGGTTAGGGTTAGGGTTAGGGTTAGGGTTAGGGTTAGGATGAATGAACACCACAAGAACAATCCAAGATTAGGGTTAGGGTTAGGGTTAGGGTTAGGGTTAGGGTTAGGGTTAGGGTTAGGGTTAGGGTTAGGGTTAGGATGAATGAACACCGCAAGAACAATCCAAGATTAGGGTTAGGGTTAGGGTTAGGGTTAGGGTTAG
>NW_028113122.1:340000-342500 GCF_964234715.1 Podarcis melisellensis | reverse complement strand
AGGGTTAGGGTTAGGTTTAGGATGAATGAACACCGCAAGAACAATCCAAGATTAGGGTTAGGGTTAGGGTTAGGGTTAGGGTTAGGGTTAGGGTTAGGGTTAGGGTTAGGGTTAGGGTGAATGAACACCGCAAGAACAATCCAAGAATAGGGTTAGGGTTAGGGTTAGGGTTAGGGTTAGGGTTAGGGTTAGGGTTAGGGTTAGGGTTAGGGTTAGGGTTAGGGTTAGGGTTAGGGTGAATGAACACCGCAAGAACAATCCAAGAATAGGGTTAGGGTTAGGGTTAGGGTTAGGGTTAGGGTTAGGTTTAGGATGAATGAACACCGCAAGAACAATCCAAGATTAGGGTTAGGGTTAGGGTTAGGGTTAGGGTTAGGGTTAGGGTTAGGGTTAGGGTTAGGGTTAGGGTTAGGGTTAGGGTTAGGGTTAGGGTTAGGATGAATGAACACTACAAGAACAATCCAAGATTAGGGTTAGGGTTAGGGTTAGGGTTAGGGTTAGGGTTAGGGTTAGGGTTAGGGTTAGGATGAATGAACACCGCAAGAACAATCCAAGATTAGGGTTAGGGTTAGGGTTAGGGTTAGGGTTAGGGTTAGGGTTAGGGTTAGGGTTAGGGTGAATGAACACCGCAAGAACAATCCAAGAATAGGGTTAGTGTTAGGGTTAGGGTTAGGGTTAGGGTTAGGGTGAATGAACACCGCAAGAACAATCCAAGAATTGGGTTAGGGTTAGGGTTAGGGTTAGGGTTAGGGTTAGGGTTAGGGTTAGGGTTAGGATGAATGAACACCGCAAGAACAATCCAAGATTAGGGTTAGGGTTAGGGTTAGGGTTAGGGTTAGGGTTAGGGTTAGGATGAATGAACACTACAAGAACAATCCAAGAATAGGGTTAGGGTTAGGGTTAGGGTTAGGGTTAGGGTTAGGGTTAGGGTTAGGGTTAGGGTTAGGATGAATGCACACCGCAAGAACAATCCAAGATTAGGGTTAGGGTTAGGGTTAGTGTTAGGGTTAGGATGAATGAACACTACAAGAACAATCCAAGGTTAGGGTTAGGGTTAGGGTTAGGGTTAGGGTTAGGGTTAGGGTTAGGGTTAGGGTTAGGGTGAATGAACACCGCAAGAACAATCCAAGATTAGGGTTAGGGTTAGGGTTAGGGTTAGGGTTAGGGTTAGGGTGAATGAACACCGCAAGAACAATCCAAGATTAGGGTTAGGGTTAGGGTTAGGGTTAGGGTTAGGGTTAGGGTTAGGGTTAGGGTTAGGGTTAGGGTTAGGATGAATGAACACCACAAGAACAATCCAAGATTAGGGTTAGGGTTAGGGTTAGGGTTAGGGTTAGGGTTAGGGTTAGGGTTAGGGTTAGGGTTAGGATGAATGAACACCGCAAGAACAATCCAAGATTAGGGTTAGGGTTAGGGTTAGGGTTAGGGTTAGGGTTAGGGTTAGGGTTAGGTTTAGGATGAGTGAACACCGCAAGAACAATCCCAGATTACGGTTAGGGTTAGGGTTAGGGTTAGGGTTAGGGTTAGGGTTAGGGTGAATGAACACTACAAGAACAATCCAAGATTAGGGTTAGGGTTAGGGTTAGGGTTAGGGTTAGGGTTAGGATGAATGAACACCGCCAGAACAATCCAAGATTAGGGTTAGGGTTAGGGTTAGGGTTAGGGTTAGGGTTAGGGTTAGGGTTAGGGTTAGGGTTAGGGTTAGGGTGAATGAACACCGCAAGAACAATCCAAGAATAGGGTTAGGGTTAGGGTTAGGGTTAGGGTTAGGGTTAGGGTTAGGGTTAGGGTGAATGAACACCGCAAGAACAATCCAAGAATAGGGTTAGGGTTAGGGTTAGGGTTAGGGTTAGGGTTAGGGTTAGGATGAATGAACACCGCAAGAACAATCCAAGATTAGGGTTAGGGTTAGTGTTAGTGTTAGTGTTAGTGTTAGGGTTAGGGTTAGGGTTAGGGTTAGGGTGAATGAACACCGCAAGAACAATCCAAGAATAGGGTTAGGGTTAGGGTTAGGGTTAGGGTTAGGGTTAGGGTTAGGGTTAGGGTTAGGGTGAATGAACACCGCAAGAACAATCCAAGAATAGGGTTAGGGTTAGGGTTAGGGTTAGGGTTAGGGTTAGGGTTAGGGTTAGGGTTAGGATGAATGAACACCGCAAGAACAATCCAAGATTAGGGTTAGGGTTAGTGTTAGTGTTAGGGTTAGGGTTAGGGTTAGGGTTAGGGTTAGGATGAATGAACACTACAAGAACAATCCAAGGTTAGGGTTAGGGTTAGGGTTAGGGTTAGGGTTAGGGTTA
The DNA here is from genome assembly GCF_964234715.1 of Podarcis melisellensis. Classification (NCBI taxonomy): domain Eukaryota; kingdom Metazoa; phylum Chordata; class Lepidosauria; order Squamata; family Lacertidae; genus Podarcis; species Podarcis melisellensis. The sequence goes on along the minus strand of NW_028113122.1, from coordinate 340,203 downwards.
GGGTTAGGGTTAGGGTTAGGGTTAGGGTGAATGAACACCGCAAGAACAATCCAAGAATAGGGTTAGGGTTAGGGTTAGGGTTAGGGTTAGGGTTAGGGTTAGGGTTAGGATGAATGAACACCGCAAGAACAATCCAAGATTAGGGTTATGGTTAGTGTTAGTGTTAGTGTTAGGGTTAGGGTTAGGGTTAGGGTTAGGGTTAG
>NW_028113122.1:335000-337500 GCF_964234715.1 Podarcis melisellensis | reverse complement strand
AATCCAAGAATAGGGTTAGGGTTAGGGTTAGGGTTAAGGTTAGGGTTAGGGTTAGGGTGAATGAACACCGCAAGAACAATCCAAGAATAGGGTTAGGGTTAGGGTTAGGGTTAGGGTTAGGGTTAGGGTTAGGATGAATGAACACCGCAAGAACAATCCAAGATTAGGGTTAGGGTTAGAGTTAGGGTTAGGGTTAGGGTTAGGGTTAGGGTTAGGGTTAGGATGAATGAACACTACAAGAACAATCCAAGGTTAGGGTTAGGGTTAGGGTTAGGGTTAGGGTTAGGGTGAATGAACACCACAAGAACAATCCAAGATTAGGGCTAGGGTTAGGGTTAGGGTTAGGGTTAGGGTTAGGGTTAGGGTTAGGGTTAGGGTTAGGGTTAGGGTTAGGGTTAGGGTTAGGGTTAGGATGAATGAACACTACAAGAACAATCCAAGAATAGGGTTAGGGTTAGGGTTAGGGTTAGGGTTAGGGTTAGGGTTAGGGTTAGGGTTAGGATGAATGAACACCGCAAGAACAATCCAAGATTAGGGTTAGGGTTAGGGTTAGGGTTAGGGTTAGGGTTAGGGTTAGGGTTAGGGTTAGGGTTAGGGTTAGGGTTAGGGTTAGGATGAATGAACACCACAAGAACAATCCAAGTTTAGGGTTAGGGTTAGGGTTAGGGTTAGGGTTAGGGTTAGGGTTAGGGTTAGGGTTAGGGTGAATGAACACCGCAAGAACAATCCAAGAATAGGGTTAGGGTTAGGGTTAGGGTTAGGGTTAGGGTTAGGGTTAGGGTTAGGGTTAGGGTGAATGAACACCGCAAGAACAATCCAAGATAATGGTTAGTGTTAGTGTTAGTGTTAGGGTTAGTGTTAGGGTTAGGGTTAGGGTTAGGGTTAGGGTTAGGGTTAGGTTTAGGTTTAGGTTTAGGGTTAGGGTTAGGGTTAGGGTTAGGGTTAGGGTTAGGGTTAGGGTTAGGGTTAGGGTTAGGGTTAGGGTTAGGGTTAGGTTTAGGATGAATGAACACCTCAAGAACAATCCACGATTAGGGTTAGGGTTAGGGTTAGGATGAATGAACACTACAAGAACAATCCAAGATAAGGGTTAGGGTTTGGGTTAGGGTTAGGGTTAGGGTTAGAGTTAGTGTTAGTGTTAGGGTTAGGGTTAGGGTTAGGGTTAGGGTTAGGGTGAATGAACACCCCAAGAACAATCCAAGAATAGAGTTAGGGTTAGGGTTAGGGTTAGGGTTAGGGTTAGGGTTAGGGTTAGGGTTAGGGTGAATGAACACCGCAAGAACAATCCAAGATTAGGGTTAGGGTTAGGGTTAGGGTTAGGGTTAGGGTTAGGGTTAGGGTTAGGGTTAGGATGAATGAACACCACAAGAACAATCCAAGATTAGGGTTAGGGTTAGGGTTAGGGTTAGGGTTAGGGTTAGGGTTAGGGTTAGGGTGAATGAACACCGCAAGAACAATCCAAGAATAGGGTTAGGGTTAGGGTTAGGGTTAGGGTTAGGGTGAATGAACACCGGAAGAACAATCCAAGATTAGGGTTACGGTTAGGGTTAGGGTTAGGGTTAGGGTTAGGGTTAGGGTTAGGGTCAGGGTTAGGATGAATGAACACTACAAGAACAATCCAAGATTAGGGTTAGGGTTAGGGTTAGGGTTAGGGTTAGGGTTAGGGTTAGGGTTAGGGTTAGGGTTAGGGTTAGGGTTAGGGTTAGGGTTAGGGTTAGAGTTAGGGTTAGGGTTAGGGTTAGGGTTAAGGTTAGGGTTAGGGTTAGGGTTAAGGTTAGGGTTAGGGTTAGGGTTAGGGTTAGGGTTAGGGTTAGGGTTAGGGTTAGGGTGAATGAACACCGCAAGAACAATCCAAGAATAGGGTTAGGGTTAGGGTTAGGGTTAGGGTTAGGGTTAGGATTAGGGTTAGGGTTAGGGTTAGGGTTAGGGTTAGGGTTAGGGTAAGGGTTAGGGTTAGGGTTAGGGTGAATGAACACCGCAAGAACAATCCAAGAATAGGGTTAGGGTTAGGGTTAGGGTTAGGGTTAGGGTTAGGGTTAGGGTTAGGGTGAATGAACACCGCAAGAACAATCCAAGAATAGGGTTAGGGTTAGGGTTAGGGTTAAGGTTAGGGTTAGGGTTAGGGTGAATGAACACCGCAAGAACAATCCAAGAATAGGGTTAGGGTTAGGGTTAGGGTTAGGGTTAGGGTTAGGGTTAGGGTTAGGGTTAGGGTTAGGGTTAGGGTTAGGGTTAGGATGAATGAACACCGCAAGAACAATCCAAGATTAGGGTTAGGGTTAGAGTTAGGGTTAGGGTTAGGGTTAGGGTTAGGGTTAGGGTTAGGGTTAGGGTTAGGGTTAGGATGAATGAACACTACAAGAACAATCCAAGGTTAGGGTTAGGGTTAGGGTTAGGGTTAGGGTGAATGAACACCACAAGAACAATCCAAGATTAGGGCTAGGGTTAGGGTTAGGGTTAGGGTTAGGGTTAGGGTTAGGGTTAGGGTTAGGGTTAGGGT
>NW_028113122.1:322500-327500 GCF_964234715.1 Podarcis melisellensis | reverse complement strand
ATTAGGGTTAGGGTTAGGGTTAGGGTTAGGGTGAATGAACACCGCAAGAACAATCCAAGATTAGGGTTAGGGTTAGGGTTAGGATTAGGGTTAGGGTTAGGGTTAGGGTTAGGGTTAGGATGAATGAACACCGCAAGAACAATCCAAGACTAGGGTTAGGGTTAGGGTTAGGGTTAAGGTTAGGGTTAGGGTTAGGGTTAGGGTTAGGGTTAGGGTTAGGGTTAGGGTGAATGAACACCGCAAGAACAATCCAAGAATAGGGTTAGGGTTAGGGTTAGGGTTAGGGTTAGGATTAGGGTTAGGGTTAGGGTTAGGGTTAGGGTTAGGGTTAGGGTTAGGGTAAGGGTTAGGGTTAGGGTTAGGGTGAATGAACACCGCAAGAACAATCCAAGAATAGGGTTAGGGTTAGGGTTAGGGTTAGGGTTAGGGTTATTGTTAGGGTGAATGAACACCGCAAGAACAATCCAAGAATAGGGTTAGGGTTAGGGTTAGGGTTAAGGTTAGGGTTAGGGTTAGGGTGAATGAACACCGCAAGAACAATCCAAGAATAGGGTTAGGGTTAGGGTTAGGGTTAGGGTTAGGGTTAGGGTTAGGATGAATGAACACCGCAAGAACAATCCAAGATTAGGGTTAGGGTTAGAGTTAGGGTTAGGGTTAGGGTTAGGGTTAGGGTTAGGGTTAGGGTTAGGGTTAGGGTTAGGATGAATGAACACTACAAGAACAATCCAAGGTTAGGGTTAGGGTTAGGGTTAGGGTTAGGGTTAGGGTTAGGGTGAATGAACACCACAAGAACAATCCAAGATTAGGGCTAGGGTTAGGGTTAGGGTTAGGGTTAGGGTTAGGGTTAGGGTTAGGGTTAGGGTTAGGGTTAGGATGAATGAACACTACAAGAACAATCCAAGAATAGGGTTAGGGTTAGGGTTAGGGTTAGGGTTAGGGTTAGGGTTAGGGTTAGGGTTAGGGTTAGGGTTAGGATGAATGAACACCGCAAGAACAATCCAAGATTAGGGTTAGGGTTAGGGTTAGGGTTAGGGTTAGGGTTAGGGTTAGGGTTAGGGTTAGGGTTAGGGTTAGGGTTAGGATGAATGAACACCACAAGAACAATCCAAGTTTAGGGTTAGGGTTAGGGTTAGGGTTAGGGTTAGGGTTAGGGTTAGGGTTAGGGTTAGGGTTAGGGTGAATGAACACCGCAAGAACAATCCAAGAATAGGGTTAGGGTTAGGGTTAGGGTTAGGGTTAGGGTTAGGGTTAGGGTTAGGGTGAATGAACACCGCAAGAACAATCCAAGATAAGGGTTAGTGTTAGTGTTAGTGTTAGTGTTAGTGTTAGGGTTAGGGTTAGGGTTAGGGTTAGGGTTAGGGTTAGGTTTAGGTTTAGGGTTAGGGTTAGGGTTAGGGTTAGGGTTAGGGTTAGGGTTAGGGTTAGGGTTAGGGTTAGGGTTAGGGTTAGGGTTAGGTTTAGGATGAATGAACACCTCAAGAACAATCCACGATTAGGGTTAGGGTTAGGGTTAGGATGAATGAACACTACAAGAACAATCCAAGATAAGGGTTAGGGTTTGGGTTAGGGTTAGGGTTAGGGTTAGAGTTAGTGTTAGTGTTAGGGTTAGGGTTAGGGTTAGGGTTAGGGTTAGGGTGAATGAACACCCTAAGAACAATCCAAGAATAGAGTTAGGGTTAGGGTTAGGGTTAGGGTTAGGGTTAGGGTTAGGGTTAGGGTTAGGGTTAGGGTTAGGGTTAGGGTTAGGGTTAGGGTGAATGAACACCGCAAGAACAATCCAAGATTAGGGTTAGGGTTAGGGTTAGGGTTAGGGTTAGGGTTAGGGTTAGGGTTAGGATGAATGAACACCACAAGAACAATCCAAGATTAGGGTTAGGGTTAGGGTTAGGGTTAGGGTTAGGGTTAGGGTTAGGGTTAGGGTTAGGGTGAATGAACACCGCAAGAACAATCCAAGAATAGGGTTAGGGTTAGGGTTAGGGTTAGGGTTAGGGTGAATGAACACCGGAAGAACAATCCAAGATTAGGGTTACGGTTAGGGTTAGGGTTAGGGTTAGGGTTAGGGTTAGGGTCAGGGTTAGGATGAATGAACACTACAAGAACAATCCAAGATTAGGGTTAGGGTTAGGGTTAGGGTTAGGGTTAGGGTTAGGGTTAGGGTTAGGGTTAGAGTTAGGGTTAGGGTTAGGGTTAGGGTTAAGGTTAGGGTTAGGGTTAGGGTTAGCGTTAGGGTTAGGGTTAGGGTGAATGAACACCGCAAGAACAATCCAAGAATAGGGTTAGGGTTAGGGTTAGGGTTAGGGTTAGGGTTAGGGTTAGGATTAGGGTTAGGGTTAGGGTTAGGGTTAGGGTTAGGGTAAGGGTTAGGGTTAGGGTTAGGGTGAATGAACACCGCAAGAACAATCCAAGAATAGGGTTAGGGTTAGGGTTAGGGTTAGGGTTAGGGTTAGGGTTAGGGTTAGGGTTAGGGTGAATGAACACCGCAAGAACAATCCAAGAATAGGGTTAGGGTTAGGGTTAAGGTTAGGGTTAGGGTTAGGGTGAATGAACACCGCAAGAACAATCCAAGAATAGGGTTAGGGTTAGGGTTAGGGTTAGGGTTAGGGTTAGGGTTAGGGTTAGGGTTAGGATGAATGAACACCGCAAGAACAATCCAAGATTAGGGTTAGGGTTAGAGTTAGGGTTAGGGTTAGGGTTAGGGTTAGGGTTAGGGTTAGGGTTAGGGTTAGGGTTAGGGTTAGGATGAATGAACACTACAAGAACAATCCAAGGTTAGGGTTAGGGTTAGGGTTAGGGTTAGGGTTAGGGTGAATGAACACCACAAGAACAATCCAAGATTAGGGCTAGGGTTAGGGTTAGGGTTAGGGTTAGGGTTAGGGTTAGGGTTAGGGTTAGGGTTAGGATGAATGAACACTACAAGAACAATCCAAGAATAGGGTTAGGGTTAGGGTTAGGGTTAGGGTTAGGGTTAGGGTTAGGGTTAGGGTTAGGGTTAGGGTTAGGGTTAGGGTTAGGGTTAGGGTTAGGGTTAGGGTTAGGGTTAGGGTTAGGATGAATGAACACCGCAAGAACAATCCAAGATTAGGGTTAGGGTTAGGGTTAGGGTTAGGGTTAGGGTTAGGGTTAGGGTTAGGGTTAGGGTTAGGGTTAGGATGAATGAACACCACAAGAACAATCCAAGTTTAGGGTTAGGGTTAGGGTTAGGGTTAGGGTTAGGGTTAGGGTTAGAGTTAGGGTTAGGGTTAGGGTTAGGGTTAGGGTTAGGGTGAATGAACACCGCAAGAACAATCCAAGAATAGGGTTAGGGTTAGGGTTACGGTTAGGGTTAGGGTTAGGGTTAGGGTTAGGGTTAGGGTTAGGGTTAGGGTGAATGAACACCGCAAGAACAATCCAAGATAAGGGTTAGTGTTAGTGTTAGTGTTAGTGTTAGTGTTAGGGTTAGGGTTAGGGTTAGGGTTAGGTTTAGGTTTAGGGTTAGGGTTAGGGTTAGGGTTAGGGTTAGGGTTAGGGTTAGGGTTAGGTTTAGGATGAATGAACACCTCAAGAACAATCCAAGATTAGGGTTAGGGTTAGGGTTAGGATGAATGAACACTACAAGAACAATCCAAGATAAGGGTTAGGGTTTGGGTTAGGGTTAGGGTTAGGGTTAGGGTTAGAGTTAGTGTTAGTGTTAGGTTTAGGGTTAGGGTTAGGGTTAGGGTTAGGGTTAGGGTTAGGGTTAGGGTTAGGGTGAATGAACACCCCAAGAACAATCCAAGAATAGAGTTAGGGTTAGGGTTAGGGTTAGGGTTAGGGTTAGGGTTAGGGTTAGGGTGAATGAACACCGCAAGAACAATCCAAGATTAGGGTTAGGGTTAGGGTTAGGGTTAGGGTTAGGGTTAGGGTTAGGGTTAGGGTTAGGGTTAGGATGAATGAACACCACAAGAACAATCCAAGATTAGGGTTAGGGTTAGGGTTAGGGTTAGGGTTAGGGTTAGGGTTAGGGTTAGGGTTAGGGTTAGGGTTAGGGTTAGGGTGAATGAACACCGCAAGAACAATCCAAGAATAGGGTTAGGGTTAGGGTTAGGGTTAGGGTTAGGGTGAATGAACACCGGAAGAACAATCCAAGATTAGGGTTAGGGTTAGGGTTAGGGTTAGGGTTAGGGTTAGGGTTAGGGTTAGGGTTAGGGTTAGGGTTAGGGTTAGGATGAATGAACACTACAAGAACAATCCAAGATTAGGGTTAGGGTTAGGGTTAGGGTTAGGGTTAGGGTTAGGGTTAGGGTTAGGGTTAGAGTTAGGGTTAGGGTTAGGGTTAGGGTTAGGGTTAGGGTTAGGGTTAGGGTTAGGGTTAGGATGAATGAACACCACAAGAACAATACAAGATTAGGGTTAGGGTAAGGGTTAGGGTAAGGGTTAGGGTTAGGGTTAGGGTTAGGGTGAATGAACAACGCAAGAACAATCCAAGATTAGGGTTAGGGTTAGGGTTAGGGTTAGGGTTAGGGTTAGGGTTAGGGTTAGGGTTAGGGTTAGGGTTAGGGTTAGGATGAATGAACACCGCAAGAACAATCCAAGATTAGGGTTAGGGTTAGGGTTAGGGTTGGGGTTAGGGTTACGGTTAGGGTTAGGGTTAGGGTTAGGGTTAGGGTTAGGGTTAGGGTTAGGATGAATGAACACCGCAAGAACAATCCAAGATAAGGGTTAGTGTTAGTGTTAGTGTTAGTGTTAGGGTTAGGGTTAGGGTTAGGGTTAGGGTTAGGGTTAGGGTTAGGGTTAGGGTGAATGAACACCGCAAGAGCAATCCAAGATTAGGGTTAGGGTTAGGGTTAGGGTTAGGGTTAGGGTTAGGGTTAGGGTGAATGAACACTTCAAGAACAATCCAAGCTTAGGGTTAGGGTTAGGGTTAGGGTTAGGGTTAGGGTTAGGGTTAGGGTTAGGGTTAGGGTTAGGGTTAGGGTTAGGGTTAGGGTTAGGGTCAATGAACACCGCAAGAACAATCCAAGCTTAGGGTTAGGGTTAGGGTT
>NW_028113122.1:317500-320000 GCF_964234715.1 Podarcis melisellensis | reverse complement strand
GGGTTAGGGTTAGGGTTAAGGTTAGGGTTAGGGTTAGGGTGAATGAACACCGCAAGAACAATCCAAGAATAGGGTTAGGGTTAGGGTTAGGGTTAGGGTTAGGGTTAGGGTTAGGGTTAGGGTTAGGATGAATGAACACCGCAAGAACAATCCAAGATTAGGGTTAGGGTTAGAGTTAGGGTTAGGGTTAGGGTTAGGGTTAGGGTTAGGGTTAGGGTTAGGGTTAGGGTTAGGGTTAGGGTTAGGGTTAGGATGAATGAACACTACAAGAACAATCCAAGGTTAGGGTTAGGGTTAGGGTTAGGGTTAGGGTTAGGGTGAATGAACACCACAAGAACAATCCAAGATTAGGGCTAGGGTTAGGGTTAGGGTTAGGGTTAGGGTTAGGGTTAGGGTTAGGGTTAGGATGAATGAACACTACAAGAACAATCCAAGAATAGGGTTAGGGTTAGGGTTAGGGTTAGGGTTAGGGTTAGGGTTAGGGTTAGGGTTAGGGTTAGGGTTAGGGTTAGGGTTAGGGTTAGGGTTAGGGTTAGGGTTAGGGTTAGGGTTAGGATGAATGAACACCGCAAGAACAATCCAAGATTAGGGTTAGGGTTAGGGTTAGGGTTAGGGTTAGGGTTAGGGTTAGGGTTAGGGTTAGGGTTAGGGTTAGGGTTAGGGTTAGGATGAATGAACACCACAAGAACAATCCAAGTTTAGGGTTAGGGTTAGGGTTAGGGTTAGGGTTAGGGTTAGGGTTAGGGTTAGAGTTAGGGTTAGGGTTAGGGTTAGGGTTAGGGTTAGGGTGAATGAACACCGCAAGAACAATCCAAGAATAGGGTTAGGGTTAGGGTTACGGTTAGGGTTAGGGTTAGGGTTAGGGTTAGGGTTAGGGTTAGGGTTAGGGTGAATGAACACCGCAAGAACAATCCAAGATAAGGGTTAGTGTTAGTGTTAGTGTTAGTGTTAGTGTTAGGGTTAGGGTTAGGGTTAGGGTTAGGTTTAGGTTTAGGGTTAGGGTTAGGGTTAGGGTTAGGGTTAGGGTTAGGGTTAGGGTTAGGTTTAGGATGAATGAACACCTCAAGAACAATCCAAGATTAGGGTTAGGGTTAGGGTTAGGATGAATGAACACTACAAGAACAATCCAAGATAAGGGTTAGGGTTTGGGTTAGGGTTAGGGTTAGGGTTAGGGTTAGAGTTAGTGTTAGTGTTAGGTTTAGGGTTAGGGTTAGGGTTAGGGTTAGGGTTAGGGTTAGGGTTAGGGTTAGGGTGAATGAACACCCCAAGAACAATCCAAGAATAGAGTTAGGGTTAGGGTTAGGGTTAGGGTTAGGGTTAGGGTTAGGGTTAGGGTTAGGGTGAATGAACACCGCAAGAACAATCCAAGATTAGGGTTAGGGTTAGGGTTAGGGTTAGGGTTAGGGTTAGGGTTAGGGTTAGGGTTAGGGTTAGGATGAATGAACACCACAAGAACAATCCAAGATTAGGGTTAGGGTTAGGGTTAGGGTTAGGGTTAGGGTTAGGGTTAGGGTTAGGGTTAGGGTTAGGGTTAGGGTTAGGGTGAATGAACACCGCAAGAACAATCCAAGAATAGGGTTAGGGTTAGGGTTAGGGTTAGGGTTAGGGTGAATGAACACCGGAAGAACAATCCAAGATTAGGGTTAGGGTTAGGGTTAGGGTTAGGGTTAGGGTTAGGGTTAGGGTTAGGGTTAGGGTTAGGGTTAGGATGAATGAACACTACAAGAACAATCCAAGATTAGGGTTAGGGTTAGGGTTAGGGTTAGGGTTAGGGTTAGGGTTAGGGTTAGGGTTAGAGTTAGGGTTAGGGTTAGGGTTAGGGTTAGGGTTAGGGTTAGGGTTAGGGTTAGGGTTAGGATGAATGAACACCACAAGAACAATACAAGATTAGGGTTAGGGTAAGGGTTAGGGTAAGGGTTAGGGTTAGGGTTAGGGTTAGGGTGAATGAACAACGCAAGAACAATCCAAGATTAGGGTTAGGGTTAGGGTTAGGGTTAGGGTTAGGGTTAGGGTTAGGGTTAGGGTTAGGGTTAGGGTTAGGGTTAGGGTTAGGGTTAGGGTTAGGGTTAGGGTTAGGGTTAGGATGAATGAACACCGCAAGAACAATCCAAGATTAGGGTTAGGGTTAGGGTTAGGGTTGGGGTTAGGGTTACGGTTAGGGTTAGGGTTAGGGTTAGGGTTAGGGTTAGGGTTAGGGTTAGGATGAATGAACACCGCAAGAACAATCCAAGATAAGGGTTAGTGTTAGTGTTAGTGTTAGTGTTAGGGTTAGGGTTAGGGTTAGGGTTAGGGTTAGGGTTAGGGTTAGGGTGAATGAACACCGCAAGAGCAATCCAAGATTAGGGTTAGGGTTAGGGTTAGGGTTAGGGTTAGGGTTAGGGTTAGGGTGAATGAACACTTCAAGAACAATCCAAGCTTAGGGTTAGGGTTAGGGTTAGGGTTAGGGTTAGGGTTAGGGTTAGGGTTAGGGTTAGGGTTAGGGTTAGGGTTAGGGTTAGGG
>NW_028113122.1:305000-312500 GCF_964234715.1 Podarcis melisellensis | reverse complement strand
TTAGGGTTAGGATGAATGAACACCACAAGAACAATACAAGATTAGGGTTAGGGTAAGGGTTAGGGTAAGGGTTAGGGTTAGGGTTAGGGTTAGGGTGAATGAACAACGCAAGAACAATCCAAGATTAGGGTTAGGGTTAGGGTTAGGGTTAGGGTTAGGGTTAGGGTTAGGGTTAGGGTTAGGGTTAGGGTTAGGATGAATGAACACCGCAAGAACAATCCAAGATTAGGGTTAGGGTTAGGGTTAGGGTTGGGGTTAGGGTTACGGTTAGGGTTAGGGTTAGGGTTAGGGTTAGGGTTAGGGTTAGGGTTAGGGTTAGGGTTAGGATGAATGAACACCGCAAGAACAATCCAAGATAAGGGTTAGTGTTAGTGTTAGTGTTAGGGTTAGGGTTAGGGTTAGGGTTAGGGTTAGGGTTAGGGTTAGGGTTAGGGTGAATGAACACCGCAAGAGCAATCCAAGATTAGGGTTAGGGTTAGGGTTAGGGTTAGGGTTAGGGTTAGGGTTAGGGTTAGGGTTAGGGTTAGGGTGAATGAACACTTCAAGAACAATCCAAGCTTAGGGTTAGGGTTAGGGTTAGGGTTAGGGTTAGGGTTAGGGTTAGGGTTAGGGTTAGGGTTAGGGTTAGGGTCAATGAACACCGCAAGAACAATCCAAGCTTAGGGTTAGGGTTAGGGTTAGGGTTTGCGTTAGGGTTAGGGTTAGGGTTATTCTAAATGAACACCACAAGAACAATCCAATAATAGGGTTAGGGTTAGGGTTAGGGTTAGGGTTAGGGTTAGGGTTAGGGTTAGGGTTAGGGTGAATGAACACCGCAAGAACAATCCAAGATTAGGGTTAGGGTTAGGGTTAGGGTTAGGGTTAGGGTTAGGGTTAGGGTTAGGGTTAGGGTTAGGGTTAGGGTTAGGGTTAGGGTTAGGGTTAGGGTTAGGGTGAATGAACACCGCAAGAACAATCCAAGAATAGGGTTAGGGTTAGGGTTAGGGTTAGGGTTAGGGTTAGGGTGAATGAACACCGGAAGAACAATCCAAGATTAGGGTTAGGGTTAGGGTTAGGGTTAGGGTTAGGGTTAGGATTAGGGTTAGGGTTAGGGTTAGGGTTAGGGTTAGGGTTAGGGTTAGGGTTAGGGTTAGGGTTAGGGTTAGGGTGAATGAACACCGCAAGAACAATCCAAGATTAGGGTTAGGGTTAGGGTTAGGGTTAGGGTTAGGGTTAGGGTTAGGGTTAGGGTTAGGGTTAGGGTTAGGGTTAGGGTTAGGGTGAATGAACACCGCAAGAACAATCCAAGAATAGGGTTAGGGTTAGGGTTAGGGTTAGGGTTAGGGTGAATGAACACCGGAAGAACAATCCAAGATTAGGGTTAGGGTTAGGGTTAGGGTTAGGGTTAGGGTTAGGGTTAGGGTTAGGGTTAGGGTTAGGGTTAGGATGAATGAACACTACAAGAACAATCCAAGATTAGGGTTAGGGTTAGGGTTAGGGTTAGGGTTAGGGTTAGGGTTAGGGTTAGGGTTAGGGTTAGGGTTAGGGTTAGGGTTAGGATGAATGAACACCACAAGAACAATACAAGATTAGGGTTAGGGTAAGGGTTAGGGTAAGGGTTAGGGTTAGGGTTAGGGTTAGGGTGAATGAACAACGCAAGAACAATCCAAGATTAGGGTTAGGGTTAGGGTTAGGGTTAGGGTTAGGGTTAGGGTTAGGGTGAATGAACACTGCAAGAGCAATCCAAGATTAGGGTTAGGGTAAGGGTAAGGGTTAGGGTTAGGGTTAGGGTTAGGGTTAGGGTTAGGGTTAGGGTTAGGGTTAGGGTTAGGGTTAGGGTTAAGGTTAGGGTTAGGGTAAGGGTTAGGGTTTGGTTTAGGGTGAATGATCACCGCAAGAACAATCCAAGCTTAGGGGTAGGGTTAGGGTTAGGATTAGTGTCAGAGCCACCCGTCTGGTCCCAGCTCACAAGAGACCCAAATCCGATCCAGTTTATTTACAAAAAGTCTTTATTGAAGATCATTGCTCCATTTACATTCCATCTCTGTGACTCTACGTCTGTAACGTTAGACCGCTGAAGTACCCTCTGAATCCGTACCGCCTCTACACCAATTTAAGAGGCTTGTGCTGGACCACCTCTTCCTCTCCTTCCTTTTCCGCAGGGTCTTTCTGCCCCCCTGGGTTCCCCCTCGCCGGGACTCGCCCGAGGCTGAATCCTCTGACGCCTCTGCCCCCCTCCTTCTAGCTTTCGGGCCGGGCTCCTCCCCAGGGCTCTCCTCACTTCCGCGCGCCTCTACATTTGAACTTGGCACGCGTACGTTGCTTCTGACCTTTCTCTCGACCGCTACACTGCTCCCGGTGCTGCTCTCCACCCCTTCCGGCTGAGCGTCCTGCTCCGATCTCCTTCCCCTGTCTCCTTCTTGCTCTGCTCCCTCTGACACACTGGTAACTCCACCCCCTTCACTCCATTCCGGCTGAGAAGCCGGCTCCGGTGTCCAACTCCCACTGGGGCTTCTCCCTTCGCTCCCCTGCTCCTCACTGCTTCCCCCTTGGCCTCCCTTTGGTCTGACCAGGGGGGCCCCCTTTTGGGAGTCCTCTGACTCACTGGACAGACTCATGGACGACCTTTGGTCATCGTCATCCTCCTCCTCATCTCTCTGGGATTCTTCCCCCTCGCTCTCTGTCTCCTCCCCCATCTGCTCTTCTCTCCCTGAAACCCTGACATCCATCCCCCCCTCGAAGGCCCCCCTTCCCCCCTCCCGCTCGGCGGGTGCCGGTTGTGGAAACTGCGGCTCTTCGGGGGTAGGCTCAGGATACAGGTCGTCTACGTCAATGTTCTCTGCTGGCAGTTCTGTGTATGTGTGTTCGAACTCGGGTTCTTCACCCAAAGCCATCTCAGTCTCTTCTTCCATTGCTACTTCCTCTGGTGCTGCCCGCCAAGGCCCCATCATCCACCTCTTACGCCATTCCTCCTCTGGTTGCTCCTCCCACCAATCCGAAGGTAGTGTGTCCACTCCCGAACACGATCCCCTGGGCGGGCTCGATTCTGCTGTTCTTTCCTCGGAGGAAGAGAAACCCCTGAACGTGCTATCTGACAATGTGGGTGTGAAAAGCCAGTCATCAAAGTACTCAGCTGGCATGGGTCTATGTGGGAAAAGTGCATGGAACTCTTCCTTCAAAAGGGGTTCGTCTAACGCGTAGCCCGGCACCCAACTATTGGCAGTGGCTGGGGTGCCCTCTCTGGCGAGAAAGTATTCAACCCCCTCTTCCCCCCATCTCGAGTCCAGTATCTCTGTGACCTCGTTGAGGGGTTCGGCCCTAGGCGACCCCCCTCTCTTGGGTGACTCTTTGCGTGGGTCTGGTACTGTTTCTGACTCTTGAAACCTGTGCGGGGCCTTGTAGGGAGTGAGCACCGACCTATGAAAGACCGGGTGTACTCTGGAGCCTTCTGGAAGGGCCAGGCGAAATGCCACAGGATTGATCCTAGCCTCAACTTGGTATGGTCCTAGCTGCCTGTGTCCTAGCTTCTTCTTGGCTAACGATTTGGCTGGCATCGCTTGGGCCGCTAACCATACCCAGTCCCCCACCTGGATGTCTTCTCCCGCCCTTCTGTGTTTGTCCGCCTGCACCTTATAGGCTTGTTTGGCCAGCTCCAAATGTCTCCTCAGCTCCTCGTGCACCTCTTGCAACTCTGCTGCAAACTGGTCGGCCTCTTGCGGCACCCCCTCTCCTGGTGCTAATAGCCTCGGAAAGGTTCTGGGATGACGGCCATTGTTCGCGAAGAACGGCGTCACCCCCGTCGATGCGTGCTTCTTGTTGTTGTAGGCAAACTCAGCCATCGGCAGGTAGTCCACCCACGCTGCGGGTCGCTGATTGGCGTAACACCTCAGGTACTGCTGCATGATCGCGTTGACCCTCTCTGCTTGGCCGTTGGTCTGTGGATGTCTCGCCGACGCTAGGTCGATCTTGACGTGCAGGATACCCAGGAGCTTCTGCCAGAAGTTGGAAACAAATTGGCGCCCCCTGTCGGACAGGACGGACTGCGGTAGTCCATGCACTCTGAACACGTGGTCGATGAAGAGTTTGGCGGTCTGTTCTGCCGTCGCCACCTTGGCACAAGGAATGAAGTGCGCCATCTTGGTGAACAAGTCCACAACCACCAGTACCGCCGTCTTGCCCCTGGAGCTGGGCAGGTCAGTAACAAAATCCAGGGCTATCCTCTCCCACGGCTGCTGCGGCGTCTCCAGCGGTTCCAGCAATCCCGCTGGCTTCTGGTGTACTGGTTTGGACCTCTGACAGGTGTCACATCTGGCGACGTAATCCGCCACCTCTCCCCGCATCTGGGGCCACCAAAAGTCCCTGGCCACTAATTCTATTGTCTTCTCCTTGCCGAAGTGGCCCGCACTGGGGGCGTCGTGCAATTGCTGCAGAACCTTTGCACGAAGCTCGTCGTTTGGCACGTAGAGGGCACCCTTGCGAGTCAAGAGCCCGTCTCGCAACTGGAACTCATCGTCTCTCTGCGACCCGCTGCGCAGCTCCTCCATCTTGGATTGTGCAAATTGATCCGCTTGCAACGCGCGTCGCACCGCGTCCAGGTCGACTGCGATGGCTGCGCACGCCCACGCCTGCGGTGCGAAAATGTGCTTCGCTGCTATTGGTGCCGTCTCCTCAAGGTATTGCGGTTTCCTGGAGAGTGCGTCGGCTATAACATTGGAGTCCCCCGGGATGTATTCTATTTTGAAGTCGAAATCCGCAAAGAATTCTGCCCAGCGCATGTGTCTTTGGGTCTGCAGCTTCGCCGTTCGCCAATACTCTAAGTTCTTGTGATCCGTGCACACTTGCACTGTGTGCTTGGCTCCTATGAGGAAGTGTCGCCACGCTTTGAAAGCTGCATGAATGGCCAACAGCTCCCTGTCCCATATGGTGTAGTTCTGCTCCGCCTTGCTGAGCTTCCGGGAGTAGAAGGCGCCCGGCCTCCAATTGCCTTGCGGATCCTCCTGCAGAAGGACGGCTCCAACCGCTCTGTCTGACGCGTCGGTTTCTACCCGCATAGGCCTGCCGGGATTCACGTGCAGTAGCTGTTCCTCGGAGGCGAAGAGGCTTTTAAGCTTCCGAAAAGAGCGCTCTGCCTGTTCCGTCCAAACGAACTTCTTCTTCTTGGAACTGAGGGTGTCCGTGATTGCTGCCGTCTCCTTTGCAAAACCTTTGATGAATTTGCCATAAAAATTGGCAAATCCGATGAATCTCTGGACTTCCTTCCGATTGCGTGGGCTCTTCCAGTCCAACACCGCTTGGACCTTGACTCTGTCCATGGCCAGCCCCTCGTCGGACAGCTTGTAGCCAAGGAAATCCACCTCCGTCACATCAAACTGGCATTTCTCCAACTTGGCGTACAGCCTGTGCTCCCGCAACCTCTGTAGGACCTCCTTTACATCCTTCTCGTGAGCTTTCGGCGATTCCGAGAAAATCAGGATGTCGTCGAGAAAACATACACACTTCTTGTAGAGGAGTCCCGCCAGCACGTGATGCATAAATGCTTGGAAAACGTGGCTGCCATTTTGGAGACCAAACGGCATAACTCTGTATTCATACGTGCCCAGAGGCGTGAACATGGCAGTCTTCCACTCATCGCCCTTCCGGATGCGGATGAGGTTGTACGCTCCACGCAAATCCAACTTGGTGAAGATCTTACCCTTCCTAACGGTCGCTAGGAGGTCGTCAATCTTGGGCATGGGGAAGGCCTTGGGCTTAGTCAGTCTGTTTATGAATCTATAGTCCACAACGAGTCTTTTTTGGGGCGTGTCTTTCTTCTTCACAAAGAAAACAGGACTGCCTCCCACTGCTTTGGATTCCCGGATGAACCCGCGCTTCAGATTATGCTCTATGAACTCTCTGAGCTCTTGCATCTCGTCCTCAGACATGGAATACAGCTTTGCAGTTGGCAGTTGCGCCCCCGGCACCAGGTCGATCGCACAGTCGTAAGGCCTGTGAGGCGGCAACTTGTCAGCTTCTTTCTCGCAGAAAACCTCCAAGAATCCTTCGTACTTGTGAGGCACTGCCTGCACCATGCCCAGTTGCAGCTGCTGCTCAGCCCCCTCCTCCTGATTGGTTTGGATGCAATGCTGAGCACAATACGATGAGCAGAAGGTGATTTGCCGCTGGTACCACGCTACAGCGGGACTATGCCTCTCCAGCCAACTCATGCCCAACACAATGGGCGTGTCTGACAGGTGGGTGACATTGAAGCTAATGACTTCTCGATGATTTCCAATCTGCATCACCATGGGAGGCGTCTGCTGCACAACTTGCCCTCCCAGCAATTTCCTGCCGTCCACCGTGACCACGTTCAGAGGCGTTGTTGCAGGCAGGAGCGCTATGCTATGCTGCTTGACAAATTGTATTCCCACAAAATCCGCATTGCTCCCTGAATCAATCGTGATGGGAACTTCCAGGGAGTGTCCATTCGGCAGCTGAAGGGTTGCAGTGAGTTGCACTGCTGGCTTGGGTGGTAAAGGGTCTGTGCGTTGCAAGGGTGCTGGGGACTGTTCTACAGATCCGCCTGGCTGAGCCCCAGTAGCTCCGCTTCCAGCCAGGCACTGTCGTTTCCCTGAGGCTGCTCTCTTTGCACCACTTCCGCTGCCACTGTTGCTAGAGCTGCAGTGTGTTTTTGGAGCCTCTGGGGGCACTCTTTCGCCATATGGTGTGCACTGTCACAGATGTAACATTTCCTGGTCCCTCTAGGAGGCTTCGCCTTCACTGCACCGGAAACAGGGGCTCTGGATGGTGTCTGAGCCCTAGCACCACCAATTTCCATCGGCTCTTCTCCCTGCCTCCCCAAGGGCGAGGGGTGCGTCTGGCTGAAGTCCCTGGGGACAAAAGGGGGGGTTCTCGCTGGTGCACGCGCCTGGGGTCCCTCCCCCTCGTGCCACGGGCGTCCCTCATGTCGTATTCCGATTGCCAAAGCCCTCTGCACTACGTGTTCTAGGGTCTGGGGTCTATCTCCTCTGGCGATCTCATCCTTGACGGGGGGGCTAAGACCTTCCCAGAACAGATCTCTTACTGGTTTACTATCCTTCTCCCAGCCCAACGCAGTTAGTAACGCAAAGAATCTGGAATGATATTGACGTACAGTGGCTTTGCCTTGCCGCAGTCTGTGCATCTGCCTACGAGCAATATCCACATCCACAGATGACTGGAAACAAGCATCCATCGCTTTAATAAATTCATCAGAATTGCGGCGGGCAGGGCCATCTTCGCGCCACAAATTGCGCAACCAAGCTCTGGCCTCCCCATGCAAATGCGAAATTATGAACTCCACTTTTTCCTCCTCATCTTTAAAATCATGACGAAGCAAATGCAGTGCATACACGACGTCTGCCCTGAAGTTAGGGTAGTTTTGCAGGTTGCCATCAAAGTGCGTAACTAGGGCGCCCCCCCGCCGTCCAAGTGCAACTCCCTCCGATCTGGAACCCGGGACCCCTGCCCCGCTTGCATGCTCCCACCTTGTTCGCAGGTCCTGGC
>NW_028113122.1:210000-215000 GCF_964234715.1 Podarcis melisellensis | reverse complement strand
GTTTGGTTTAGGGTGAATGAACACCGCAAGAACAATCCAAGCTTTGGGGTAGGGTTAGGGTTAAGGTTAGGGTTAGGGTTAGGGTTAGGGTTAGGGTTAGGGTTAGGGTTAGGTTTAGGTGTAGGTTTAGGTTTAGGGTTAGGGATAGCGTTAGGGTTAGGGTTAGGGTTAGGGTGAATGAACGCTGCAAGAACAATCCAAGCTTAGGGTTAGGGTTAGGGTTAGGGTTAGGGTTAGGATGAATGAACACCACAAGAACAATCCAAGATTAGGGTTAGGGTTAGGGTTAGGGTTAGGGTTAGGGTTAGGGTTAGGGTTAGGGTTAGGGTTAGGGTTAGGGTGAATGAACACAGCAAGAACAATCCAAGATTAGGGTTAGGGTTAGGGTTAGGGTTAGGATGAATGAACACCACAAGAACAATCCAAAATTAGGGTTAGGGACTTCCGGAGGCGGCGCAAAACGGCAATGGCGGTCCTCTTTACTCAGTGAAGAGGGGCTCCGCGAAAAAGGGTCGTCCGCTACGGCGAAGCGGAGACCCTTTCAGATAAACCGCAGGCAGAGCGAGCCTGTGGCCGTGGGACTCGGCGGGTGCCAGAAGCCCCCCCAGAAGCGAGGAAGGGACCTCGTAAGAGGCTCCGGATCGTGAACGGGGGAGCGGCGCTGTGAGTTCATCGCTCTTTTCGCGGAAGTGAAGCCGCGCTGCTGGTGCTGATGAGCGCCGACCTTTCTTCTTGAAAAACATCGAAATCGGCTGCAATCTACCCGTGAGTAAGGGGTACCAAAGAACTGATTAAGGATTAATTTAAATTTGTCTATTTCGGCTGAAAACGGGAGGCGAGTAACAGGAAGTCCGCCTTCCGGTCCTGCTAATCAGAGCAAAGCAAAAGAACCCGATGCGGGCTGAAGCGCTAAAAAGAGACTTTGAAAGAAGTAAGAAGGGGCATTAATAGACTGTGTGTTTCTAGAAATTGAAAAGAGTGAAGAAGTAAATTTTTTGGTTCATTGTGTTAGAGAATCCTCCTCTTACTGTGAAAAGATGTGGAATTGAAGGGGATAACCGAGTTATTGGACTGCCAGTGTTGTAAAGGAGTACTGTCAGGCTGCTGAAACTTTTTTCTTAACATAAACTGTTGCATTGATGGATACACTATCGCTTTAATACTGTCATTGAAACCTCTCCGTTACCTTGTGGCACTAATTTGAAACAGAACTTTCTGAAAGCCTCCTTTCTGAACTTGGGGACTTCAGTTGAAATAGGAGCTTTGATGGCGGAAAAGAAACTTTCTTTCCTATGAAAACCCCCCCTAGTGGATTTGCGGAGGCATTGAGGTCTGGGAACTGTATCCTATTGGGATTTTTTGTGGTTTAATTGTTTATACTCTGGGCTTGCCTTTCTCATGGATTGAAAGACTATTTGACCTTGAACAGCAGCTGGGGAATGAGTGGCCCAGCGAAAACAAGAGCAGCTAAAGCTAAGGAAGCTTTAGCTGAGGAAGCTAAAGAAAAGAAAAAAGATAAGAGAGCTGGGCAGCTTGTCCAAACAACCTTGATTCATCATCGTAGATCCTCGGTGCCAACTGTGCTGACGGCGCAGGAGGAAGAAGTTGAAACGCCTGCTACAGAAGAAATGGCAGCTGGAGGAACTGATCCAGTCTTGAAACAAATTTTGGAACAACTGGCACTTCTGAATAAGAAGGTGGACGATCAGTCATCTAAAATTGATAGAGCTACATCTACTATCAGCAAGTTAACAGATCAGGTTTCGCAGCACACTCAGGCTATTGAGAAACTGCAAGGAGCTACGGCGGAGAACTACAAACTAGCTGCGGAAGCCAATCAAAAAGCTGAGCAAGCGTGCAAGAAGGTGGAAGAGATCAAAGGGGAAGTAAGACCTTTGAAAAGACAGGTAGGAGAACAGCAAGCCTACCTGTCAATGGTGGAACTGAAAAGTAAGGAATGTAATCTTAGGCTGAGGGCTGTCCCAGAGTTGGAACAGGGCAACCTAGAGAAATTCTTGACGGAGTTGTTTTCTAAATTTTGGGGGGTTGAAGAAGATAAAGATTTCAGGATTGTGACGGCCTTCAGACTGGGAAGATCGGTTAAGAAAGATAAGTCCAGAGACTGTTTGGTTTGTTTGAGAACAAGAGAGGAAAGAGACAAGATATTAGGCCAACATTTTAAAAAATCCCTGGAAGTTGAAGGCAAAAGGGCAGAAATTTATAGAGACATTCCTAAATATTTGTTGGACCTTAGAGCCACATACACAGACTTGGCCAAATTGTTAAGATACAACGCAATCCCTTATAGGTGGGAATTTCCCCAAGGTCTGTCATTCACCTATAGAGGAAAGAAGGTAAGAATTAAAACACCAGAAGACCACCAGAAGTTCCTACACGACAACGAGGAGGACCTCCAAAAGAGAGCTGCAGATTCCTGGCCTCCACCACCGGGATTACCACCAGGATCCATACCATCTGGAGGCGGCCCGGCACCACAGCTTCCGGAAAAGGACGACAAATTAGATACCCAACTGTGATACCCAAGAAGTAGGCCGGGATGTCTCTACAGCTTCTTAGTTGGAATATAAATGGCGGGAATTCTCCAGAAAAACGCAGAAAAGTATTTCATATTTTGAAAAAAGAACAATTGGACATTATTTGCCTGCAAGAAACGCATGTGACAAGACTCCACAGAAAAGTGTTAATCAATAAAAGGTTAGGCCAAGAATTTATTTCATCGGATAAAGTTAAGAAAAGAGGAGTGGTGATTTATGCAAAGGAGAACTTGTCCCCAAAATTTGTATTTAAAGATGAACAGGGCAGAATTTTGGCAATTGAAATCCAGACACAAGGAGAAAAGTTTTTAATTCTAGGAATCTACGCCCCAAATGATGGAAAATCGGAATTTTTTAAGAAGCTGCACGAGATTATGCTGGACTATTTGGACTATAACAACATTATCATGTTGGGAGATATGAACGGTGTCGCCTCAGTGAATATGGATAAGTCACAAAGTGCCAATATAACGAAAGATGGCAGACTACCAAAAACCTTTTTTGAAATGACTGACAATTTGGATTTGATTGACATATGGAGGATCAAGAACCCTCTAGGGAAAGAAGGAACTTTTTTTTCTGAGGCCCATATGACATGGACGCGAATCGACCAAATATGGATAACTAGAGGGCTGGCACCTAAGACCAGAAAAGTGGAAATCTGCCCAAAAACCTGCTCCGACCACAACGCCTTGAGAATGGAATTGAGACTAAATACAACCGGATCGTTCAGATGGAGAATGAATGACGCTTTGTTAAGAGATCAGGAGATTGTTAAGAAGGCCCAAAAAGTTTTAAAGGACTATTTTGAAATAAACTTAAAGACAAATGTGGAAAAAAGAATAATCTGGGACGCAAGCAAAGCAGTTATAAGAGGGTTTCTAATACAACAGAACACGATTAAAAAAAGACTCTGGAATGAAAAGAAGGAGAAGATCTTGGAGAAAATAAGAGAAGGAGAGAGAAAATTGAGATCCAGGCCTAAATCAAAGGAAGTATTGAGAGAAGTGAAGTTTTTCCAGGCACAATATTCGAAACTGATAAATCAAGAGGTGGAATGGAAAATTAAACAAATGAAACAAAGATCCTTTGAATCTGCTAACAAATGTGGAAAATTGTTGGCTTGGCAGTTGAAAAAGAGACAAAAACTTAACACAGTTACAAATCTAGAGATTGAAGGGAGAATGGTTCAGAAACCCGACGAAATTAGAAAGTCCTTCCAGAGATATTTCAAAGAACTTTATTCTCAAAGGCCACAAAAAAGCTCAGAGGTGGACCAATTTGTTATAACTAATGGATTACAAAAAATACCCCAGGAAATGAGAGCAATCCTGAACTGTAATATTACAACTCAAGAAATTGAATGCGCCATTCAGAACCTTCAACTGGGCAAATCTCCGGGACCGGATGGGCTTACTTCCAAATATTATAAGGTACTGAAGGATTCATTGATACAACCATTGCTGGAAGTTTGCAACCAGATTATGGAGGGGAGGAAGGCACCGGAAACGTGGAAAGAAGCTTTCATCACGTTGATCCCAAAACTAGAATCTGAAAAAACTCAACTTAAAAACTACCGTCCTATCTCACTCCTAAATGTGGATTACAAAATTTTTGCAGACATTTTGGCAAGTAGGTTTAAGAAAGTCTTAAATGAAGTGATTCATAAGGACCAAGCAGGCTTTCTCCCTGGTAGGCATTTATTTGACAACACAAGAAACATCATTGACATTTTGGAGTTTTTACAGATTAATTCAAACACAAGAGCGGTGTTGATTTTTATTGATGCGGAGAAGGCCTTTGACAACATTTCTTGGCTGTTTATGAAGAAAAATTTGGAAAGGATGGGAGTAGGGCGGGGGTTTGAAAATGGAATAGAAGCAATTTATTCAGAACAAAAAGCTAAATTGATAGTAAACAACGTGGTGACAGAGGAGTTCAAAATTGAAAAAGGGACACGACAGGGGTGCCCTCTATCTCCTCTGTTGTTTATTTCAGTCCTGGAGGTGCTATTGAACATGATTAGAAATGACCGGTTGACACAGGGAATTGTGGTCGGAGAGAAACAATATAAACTGAAAGCTTTTGCAGATGACTTGGTATTAACATTACAGGAGCCAGCCTCTAGTACTAAAAGAGCGTTAGAATTAATTTCTGACTTTGGTCGGGTGGCGGGATTCAAGCTGAATAAACAAAAAACTAAAGTTTTAGCAAAAAACTTGACAACTACTGAAATAGAGGAGTTCAGAAAAGAAACAGAACTAAATGTGGTCAAAAAAGTAAAGTACCTAGGGGTCCATTTGACCTCCAAAAATTTGAATTTATTTAAGGACAACTATGAGAAATGTTGGTCAGAGATCAAAAGAGATCTGGAAATATGGTCAAGATTAAAACTTTCCTTGCTGGGCAGAATAGCTGCTATAAAGATGAATGTATTGCCGAAAA
>NW_028113122.1:155000-160000 GCF_964234715.1 Podarcis melisellensis | reverse complement strand
AGGGTTAGGGTTAGGGTTAGGGTTAGGGTTAGGGTTAGGGTTAGGGTTAGGGTTAGGGTTAGGATGAATGAACACCGCAAGAACAATCCAAGATTAGGGTTAGGGTTAGGGTTAGGGTTAGGGTTAGGGTTAGGGTTAGGGTTAGGGTTAGGGTTAGGGTTAGGGTTAGGATGAATGAACACTACAAGAACAATCCAAGATTAGGGTTAGGGTTAGGGTTAGGGTTAGGGTTAGGGTTAGGGTGAATGAACACCGCAAGAACAATCCAAGATTAGGGTTAGGGTTAGGGTTAGGGTTAGGGTTAGGGTTAGGGTTAGGATGAATGAACACCACAAGAACAATCCAAGATTAGGGTTAGGGTTAGGGTTAGGGTTAGTGTGAATGGACACCGCAAGAACAATCCAAGAATAGGGTTAGGGTTATGGTTAGGGTTAGGGTTAGGGTTAGGGTTAGGGTTAGGGTTAGGGTTAGGGTTAGGGTTAGGGTTAGGGTTAGGATGAATGAACACCACAAGAACAATCCAAGATTAGGGTTAGGGTGAGGGTTAGGGTTAGGGTTAGGGTTAGGATGAATGAACACCGCAAGAACAATCCAAGATAAGGGTTAGTGTTAGTGTTAGTGTTAGTGTTAGTGTTAGTGTTAGGGTTAGGGTTAGGGTTAGGGTTAGGGTTAGGGTTAGGGTTAGGGTTAGGGTTAGAATTAGGTTTAGGATGAATGAACACCGCAAGAACAATCCTAGATTAGGGTTAGGGTTAGGGTTAGGGTTAGGGTTAGGATGAATGAACACTACAAGAACAATCCAAGGTTAGGGTTGGGGTTAGGGTTAGGGTTAGGGTTAGGGTTAGGGTTAGGGTTAGGGTTAGGGTTAGGGTTAGGTTTAGGATGAATGAACACCGCAAGAACAATCCAAGATTAGGGTTAGGGTTAGGGTTAGGGTTAGGGTTAGGGTTAGGGTTAGGGTTAGGGTTAGGGTTAGGGTTAGGATGAATGAACACTACAAGAACAATCCAAGATTAGGGTTAGGGTTAGGGTTAGGGTTAGGGTGAATGAACACCGCAAGAACAATCCAAGATTAGGGTTAGGGTTAGGGTTAGGGTTAGGGTTAGGGTTAGGGTTAGGGTTAGGGTTAGGGTTAGGGTTAGGGTTAGGGTGAATGAACACAACAAGAACAATCCAAGATTAGGGTTAGGGTTAGGGTTAGGGTTAGGGTTAGGGTTAGGGTTAGGGTTAGGGTGAATGAACACCGCAAGAACAATCCAAGAATAGGGTTAGGGTTAGGGTTAGGGTTAGGGTTAGGGTTAGGGTTAGGGTTAGGGTTAGGGTTAGGGTTAGGGTTAGGTTTAGGATGAATGAACACCACAAGAACAATCCAAGATTAGGGTTAGGGTGAGGGTGAGGGTGAGGGTTAGGGTTAGGGTTAGGGTTAGGGTTAGGGTTAGGGTTAGGGTTAGGGTTAGGGTTAGGGTGAATGAACACCGCAAGAACAATCCAAGAATAGGGTTAGGGTTAGGGTTAGGGTTAGGGTTAGGGTTAGGGTTACGGTTAGGGTTAGGGTTAGGGTTAGGATGAATGAACACCACAAGAACAATCCAAGATTAGGGTTAGGGTTAGGGTTAGGGTTGGGGTTAGGGTTAGGGTTAGGGTTAGGGTTAGGGTTAGGGTTAGGATTAATGAACACCGCAAGAACAATCCAAGATAAGGGTTAGTGTTAGTGTTAGTGTTAGTGTTAGTGTTAGGGTTAGGGTTAGGGTTAGGGTTAGGGTTAGGGATAGGGTTAGGGTTAGGGTTAGGGTTAGGGTTAGGGTTACGGTTAGGGTTGGGGTTGGGGTTGGGGTTAGGGTTAGGTTTAGGATGAATGAACACAGCAAGAACAATCCTAGATTAGGGTTAGGGTTAGGGTTAGGGTTAGGATGAATGAACACTACAAGAACAATCCAAGATTAGGGTTAGGGTTAGGGTTAGGGTTAGGGTTAGGATGAATGAACACCACAAGAACAATCCAAGATTAGGGTTAAGGTGAGGGTTAGGGTTAGGGTTAGGGTTAGGATGAATGAACACCGCAAGAACAATCCAAGATAAGGGTTAGTGTTAGGGTTAGGGTTAGGGTTAGGGTTAGGGTTAGGGTTAGGGTTAGGGTTAGGGTTAGGGTTAGAATTAGGTTTAGGATGAATGAACACCGCAAGAACAATCCTAGATTAGGGTTAGGGTTAGGGTTAGGGTTAGGGTTAGGGTTAGGATGAATGAACACTACAAGAACAATCCAAGGTTAGGGTTAGGGTTAGGGTTAGGGTTAGGGTTAGGGTTAGGGTTAGGGTTAGGGTTAGGGTTAGGGTTAGGTTTAGGATGAATGAACACCGCAAGAACAATCCAAGATTAGGGTTAGGGTTAGGGTTAGGGTTAGGGTTAGGGTTAGGGTTAGGGTTAGGGTTAGGGTTAGGGTTAGGGTTAGGGTTAGGGTTAGGGTTAGGATGAATGAACACTACAAGAACAATCCAAGATTAGGGTTAGGGTTAGGGTTAGGGTTAGGGTGAATGAACACCGCAAGAACAATCCAAGATTAGGGTTAGGGTTAGGGTTAGGGTTAGGGTTAGGGTTAGGGTTAGGGTTAGGGTTAGGGTTAGGGTTAGGGTTAGGGTTAGGGTTAGGGTGAATGAACACAACAAGAACAATCCAAGATTAGGGTTAGGGTTAGGGTTAGGGTTAGGGTTAGGGTTAGGGTTAGGGTGAATGAACACCGCAAGAACAATCCAAGAATAGGGTTAGGGTTAGGGTTAGGGTTAGGGTTAGGGTTAGGGTTAGGGTTAGGGTTAGGGTTAGGGTTAGGGTTAGGGTTAGGGTTAGGGTTAGGTTTAGGATGAATGAACACCACAAGAACAATCCAAGATTAGGGTTAGGGTGAGGGTGAGGGTTAGGGTTAGGGTTAGGGTTAGGGTTAGGGTTAGGGTTAGGGTTAGGGTGAATGAACACCGCAAGAACAATCCAAGAATAGGGTTAGGGTTAGGGTTAGGGTTAGGGTTAGGGTTACGGTTAGGGTTAGGGTTAGGATGAATGAACACCACAAGAACAATCCAAGATTAGGGTTAGGGTTAGGGTTAGGGTTGGGGTTAGGGTTAGGGTTAGGGTTAGGGTTAGGGTTAGGATTAATGAACACCGCAAGAACAATCCAAGATAAGGGTTAGTGTTAGTGTTAGTGTTAGTGTTAGTGTTAGGGTTAGGGTTAGGGATAGGGTTAGGGTTAGGGTTAGGGTTACGGTTAGGGTTGGGGTTGGGGTTGGGGTTGGGGTTAGGGTTAGGGTTAGGTTTAGGATGAATGAACACAGCAAGAACAATCCTAGATTAGGGTTAGGGTTAGGGTTAGGGTTAGGATGAATGAACACTACAAGAACAATCCAAGATTAGGGTTAGGGTTAGGGTTAGGGTTAGGGTTAGGGTTAGGGTTAGGGTTAGGGTAAATGAACACCGCAAGAACAATCCAAGAATAGGGTTAGGGTTAGGGTTAGGGTTAGGGTTAGGGTTAGGGTGAATGAACACCGCAAGAACAATCCAAGAATAGGGTTAGGGTTAGGGTTAGGGTTAGGGTTAGGGTTACGGTTAGGGTTAGGGTTAGGGTTAGGATGAATGAACACCACAAGAACAATCCAAGATTAGGGTTAGGGTTAGGGTTAGGGTTGGGGTTAGGGTTAGGGTTAGGGTTAGGGTTAGGGTTAGGGTTAGGGTTAGGGTTAGGGTTAGGATTAATGAACACCGCAAGAACAATCCAAGATAAGGGTTAGTGTTAGTGTTAGTGTTAGTGTTAGGGTTAGGGTTAGGGTTAGGGTTAGGGATAGGGTTAGGGTTAGGGTTAGGGTTAGGGTTAGGGTTAGGGTTACGGTTACGGTTACGGTTAGGGTTGGGGTTGGGGTTGGGGTTAGGGTTAGGTTTAGGATGAATGAACACAGCAAGAACAATCCTAGATTAGGGTTAGGGTTAGGGTTAGGGTTAGGATGAATGAACACTACAAGAACAATCCAAGATTAGGGTTAGGGTTAGGGTTAGGGTTAGGGTTAGGATGAATGAACACCACAAGAACAATCCAAGATTAGGGTTAAGGTGAGGGTTAGGGTTAGGGTTAGGGTTAGGATGAATGAACACCGCAAGAACAATCCAAGATAAGGGTTAGTGTTAGGGTTAGGGTTAGGGTTAGGGTTAGGGTTAGGGTTAGGGTTAGGGTTAGGGTTAGAATTAGGTTTAGGATGAATGAACACCGCAAGAACAATCCTAGATTAGGGTTAGGGTTAGGGTTAGGGTTAGGGTTAGGATGAATGAACACTACAAGAACAATCCAAGGTTAGGGTTAGGGTTAGGGTTAGGGTTAGGGTTAGGGTTAGGGTTAGGGTTAGGGTTAGGGTTAGGGTTAGGGTTAGGGTTAGGGTTAGGATGAATGAACACCGCAAGAACAATCCAAGATTAGGGTTAGGGTTAGGGTTAGGGTTAGGGTTAGGGTTAGGGTTAGGGTTAGGGTTAGGGTTAGGGTTAGGGTTAGGGTTAGGATGAATGAACACTACAAGAACAATCCAAGATTAGGGTTAGGGTTAGGGTTAGGGTTAGGGTGAATGAACACCGCAAGAACAATCCAAGATTAGGGTTAGGGTTAGGGTTAGGGTTAGGGTTAGGGTTAGGGTTAGGGTTAGGGTTAGGGTGAATGAACACAACAAGAACAATCCAAGATTAGGGTTAGGGTTAGGGTTAGGGTTAGGGTTAGGGTTAGGGTTAGGGTGAATGAACACCGCAAGAACAATCCAAGAATAGGGTTAGGGTTAGGGTTAGGGTTAGGGTTAGGGTTAGGGTTAGGGTTAGGGTTAGGGTTAGGTTTAGGATGAATGAACACCACAAGAACAATCCAAGATTAGGGTTAGGGTGAGGGTGAGGGTTAGGGTTAGGGTTAGGGTTAGGGTTAGGGTTAGGGTTAGGGTGAATGAACACCGCAAGAACAATCCAAGAATAGGGTTAGGGTTAGGGTT
>NW_028113122.1:140000-142500 GCF_964234715.1 Podarcis melisellensis | reverse complement strand
AGGGTTAGGGTTAGGGTTAGGGTTAGGGTTAGGGTTAGGGTTAGGGTTAGGGTGAATGAACACCGGAAGAACAATCCAAGAATAGGGTTAGGGTTAGGGTTAGGGTTAGGGTTAGGGTTAGAGTTAGGGTTAGGGTTAGGTTTAGGATGAATGAACACCGCAAGAACAATCCAAGATTAGGGTTAGGGTTAGGGTTAGGGTTAGGGTTAGGGTTAGGGTTAGGATGAATGAACACTAAAAGAACAATCCAAGATTAGGGTTAGGGTTAGGGTTAGGGTTAGGGTTAGGGTTAGGGTTAGGGTTAGGGTTAGGGTTAGGGTCAGGGTGAATGAACACCGCAAGAACAATCCAAGATTAGGGTTAGGGTTAGGGTTAGGGTTAGGGTTAGGGTTAGGGTTAGGGTTAGGGTTAGGGTTAGGGTTAGGGTTAGGATGAATGAACACCGCAAGAACAATCCAAGATTAGGGTTAGGGTTCGGGTTAGGGTTAGGGTGAATGAAGACCGCAAGAACAATCCAAGAATAGGGTTAGGGTTAGGGTTAGGGTTAGGGTTAGGGTTAGGGTTAGGGTTAGGGTTAGGGTTAGGGTTAGGGTTAGGGTTAGGGTGAATGAACACCGCAAGAATAATCCAAGAATAGGGTTAGGGTTAGGGTTAGGGTTAGGGTTAGGGTTAGGGTTAGGGTTAGGGTTAGGGTTAGGGTTAGGGTTAGGGTTAGGGTTAGGGTTAGAGTGAATGAACACCGGAAGAACAATCCAAGAATAGGGTTAGGGTTAGGGTTAGGGTTAGGGTTAGGGTTAGAGTTAGGGTTAGGGTTAGGTTTAGGATGAATGAACACCGCAAGAACAATCCAAGATTAGGGTTAGGGTTAGGGTTAGGGTTAGGGTTAGGGTTAGGGTTAGGGTTAGGGTTAGGATGAATGAACACTACAAGAACAATCCAAGATTAGGGTTAGGGTTAGGGTTAGGGTTAGGGTTAGGGTTAGGGTTAGGGTTAGGGTTAGGGTTAGGGTTAGGGTTAGGGTTAAGGTTAGGATGAATGAACACCGCAAGAACAATCCAAGATTAGGGTTAGGGTTAGGGTTAGGGTTAGGGTTAGGGTGAATGAAGACCGCAAGAACAATCCAAGAATAGGGTTAGGGTTAGGGTTAGGGTTAGGGTTAGGGTTAGGGTTAGGGTTAGGGTTAGGGTTAGGGTTAGGGTTAGGGTTAGGGTTAGGGTGAATGAACACCGGAAGAACAATCCAAGAATAGGGTTAGGGTTAGGGTTAGGGTTAGGGTTAGGGTTAGGGTTAGGGTTAGGGTTAGGGTTAGGGTTAGGGTTAGGGTTAGGGTTAGAGTTAGGGTTAGGGTTAGGTTTAGGATGAATGAACACCGCAAGAACAATCCAAGATTAGGGTTAGGGTTAGGGTTAGGGTTAGGGATAGTGTTAGGGTTAGGATGAATGAACACTACAAGAACAATCCAAGATTAGGGTTAGGGTTAGGGTTAGGGTTAGGGTTAGGGTTAGGGTGAATGAACACCGCAAGAACAATCCAAGATTAGGGTTAGGGTTAGGGTTAGGGTTAGGGTTAGGGTTAGGGTTAGGGTTAGGGTTAGGGTTAGGATGAATGAACACCACAAGAACAATCCAAGATTAGGGTTAGGGTTAGGGTTAGGGTTAGGGTTAGGGTTAGGGTTAGGGTTAGGGTGAATGAACAACGCAAGAACAATCCAAGATTAGGGTTAGGGTTAGGGTTAGGGTTAGGGTGAATGAACACCGCAAGAACAATCCAAGAATAGGGTTAGGGTTAGGGTTAGGGTTAGGGTTAGGGTTAGGGTTAGGGTTAGGGTTAGGGTTAGGGTTAGGGTTAGGGTTAGGGTTAGGGTTAGGGTTAGAGTGAATGAACACCGGAAGAACAATCCAAGAATAGGGTTAGGGTTAGGGTTAGGGTTAGAGTTAGGGTTAGGGATAGGTTTAGGATGAATGAACACCGCAAGAACAATCCAAGATTAGGGTTAGGGTTAGGGTTAGGGTTAGGGTTAGGGTTAGGGTTAGGGTTAGGGTTAGGGTTAGGGTTAGGGTTAGGGTTAGGATGAATGAACACTACAAGAACAATCCAAGATTAGGGTTAGGGTTAGGGTTAGGGTTAGGGTTAGGGTTAGGTTTAGGATGAATGAACACCGCAAGAACAATCCAAGATTAGGGTTAGGGTTAGGGTTAGGGATAGTGTTAGGGTTAGGATGAATGAACACTACAAGAACAATCCAAGATTAGGGTTAGGGTTAGGGTTAGGGTTAGGGTTAGGGTTAGGGTGAATGAACACCGCAAGAACAATCCAAGATTAGGGTTAGGGTTAGGGTTAGGGTTAGGGTTAGGGTTAGGGTTAGGGTTAGGGTTAGGGTTAGGGTTAGGGTTAGGATGAATGAACACCACAAGAACAATCCAAGATTAGGGTTAGGGTTAGGGTTAGGGTTAGGGTGAATGAACAACGCAAGAACAATCCAAGATTAGGGTTAGGGTTA
>NW_028113122.1:120000-122500 GCF_964234715.1 Podarcis melisellensis | reverse complement strand
GTTAGGGTTAGGGTTAGGGTTAGGATGAATGAACATCGCAAGAACAATCCAAGATAAGGGTTAGTGTTAGTGTTAGGGTTAGGGTTAGGGTTAGGGTTAGGGTTAGGGCTAGGGTTAGGGTTAGGGTTAGGGTTAGGGTTAGGGTTAGGGTTAGGGTTAGGGTTAGGTTTAGGATGAATGAACACCGCAAGAACAATCCAAGATTAGGGTTAGGGTTAGGGTTAGGGTTAGGGTTAGGATGAATGAACACTACAAGAACAATCCAAGATTAGGGTTAGGGTTAGGGTTAGGGTTAGGGTTAGGGTGAATGAACACCGCAAGAACAATCCAAGAATAGGGTTAGGGTTAGGGTTAGGGTTAGGGTTAGGGTTAGGGTTAGGGTTAGGGTTAGGGTTAGGGTTAGGGTTAGGGTTAGGGTTAGGGCTAGGGTTAGGGTTAGGGTTAGGGTTAGGGTTAGGTTTAGGATGAATGAACACCGCAAGAACAATCCAAGATTAGGGTTAGGGTTAGGGTTAGGGTTAGGATGAATGAACACTACAAGAACAATCCAAGATTAGGGTTAGGGTTAGGGTTAGGGTTAGGGTTAGGGTTAGGGTTAGGGTTAGGGTGAATGAACACCGCAAGAACAATCCAAGAATAGGGTTAGGGTTAGGGTTTTTGGTTAGGGTTAGGGTTAGGGTTAGGGTTAGGGTTAGGGTTAGGGTTAGGGTTAGGGTTAGGGTGAATGAACACCGGAAGAATAATCCAAGAATAGGGTTAGGGTTAGGGTTAGGGTTAGGGTTAGGGTTAGAGTTAGGGTTAGAGTTAGAGTTAGGGTTAGGGTTAGGTTTAGGATGAATGAACATCGCAAGAACAATCCAAGATAAGGGTTAGGGTTAGGGTTAGGGTTAGGGTTAGGATGAATGAACACCGCAAGAACAATCCAAGATTAGGGTTAGGGTTAGGGTTAGGGTTAGGGTTAGGGTTAGGGTTAGGGTTAGGATGAATGAACACTACAAGAACAATCCAAGATTAGGGTTAGGGTTAGGGTTAGGGTTAGGATTAGGGTTAGGGTTAGGGTTAGGGTTAGGGTTAGGGTTAGGGTGAATGAACACCGCAAGAACAATCCAAGATTAGGGTTAGGGTTAGGGTTAGGGTTAGGGTTAGGGTTAGGGTTAGGGTTAGGGTTAGGGTTAGGGTGAATGAACACCGCAAGAGCAATCCAAGATTAGGGTTAGTGTTAGTGTTAGTGTTAGGGTTAGGGTTAGGGTTAGGGTTAGGGTTAGGGTTAGGGTTAGGGTTAGGGTTAGGATGAATGAACACCGCAAGAACAATCCAAGATTAGGGTTAGGGTTAGGGTTAGGGTTAGGGTTAGGTTTAGGTTTAGGGTTAGGGTTAGGGTTAGGGTTAGGGTTAGGGTTAGGGTTAGGGTTAGGGTTAGGGTTAGGGTTAGGGTTAGGGTTAGGGTTAGGTTTAGAATGAATGAACACCGCAAGAACAATCCAAGATTAGGGTTAGGGTTAGGGTTAGGGTTAGGGTTAGGGTTAGGGTTAGGGTTAGGGTTAGGATGAATGAACACTACAAGAACAATCCAAGATTAGGGTTAGGGTTAGGGTTAGGGTTAGGGTTAGGGTTAGGGTTAGGGTTAGGGTTAGGGTTAGGTATAGGATGAATGAACACCGCAAGAACAATCCAAGATTAGGGTTAGGGTTAGGGTTAGGGTTAGGGTTAGGGTTAGGGTTAGGGTGAATGAACACCGCAAGAACAATCCAAGATTAGGGTTAGGGTTAGGGTTAGGGTTAGGGTTGGGGTTAGGGTTAGGGTTAGGGTTAGGGTTAGGTTTAGGGTTAGGGTTAGGGTAAGGGTTAGGGTTAGGGTTAGGGTTAGGGTTAGGATGAATGAACATCGCAAGAACAATCCAAGATAAGGGTTAGTGTTAGTGTTAGTGTTAGGGTTAGGGTTAGGGTTAGGGTTAGGGCTAGGGTTAGGGTTAGGGTTAGGGTTAGGGTTAGGGTTAGGGTTAGGGTTAGGGTTAGGTTTAGGATGAATGAACACCGCAAGAACAATCCAAGATTAGGGTTAGGGTTAGGGTTAGGGTTAGGGTTAGGGTTAGGATGAATGAACACTACAAGAACAATCCAAGATTAGGGTTAGGGTTAGGGTTAGGGTTAGGGTTAGGGTGAATGAACACCGCAAGAACAATCCAAGAATAGGGTTAGGGTTAGGGTTAGGGTTAGGGTTAGGGTTAGGGTTAGGGTTAGGGTTAGGGTTAGGGTTAGGGTTAGGGTGAATGAACACCGGAAGAATAATCCAAGAATACTGTTAGGGTTAGGGTTAGGGTTAGGGTTAGGGTTAGGGTTAGGGTTAGGGTTAGGGTTAGGGTTAGGGTTAGGGTTAGGGTTAGGTTTAGGATGAATGAACATCGCAAGAACAATCCAAGATAAGGGTTAGTGTTAGTGTTATTGTTAGGGTTAGGGTTAGGCTTAGGGTTAGGGTTAGGGTTAGGGTTAGGGTTAGGGTT
>NW_028113122.1:112500-117500 GCF_964234715.1 Podarcis melisellensis | reverse complement strand
AGGGTTAGTGTTAGTGTTAGTGTTAGGGTTAGGGTTAGGGTTAGGGTTAGGGTTAGGTTTAGGATGAATGAACACCGCAAGAACAATCCAAGATTAGGGTTAGGGTTAGGGTTAGGGTTAGGGTTAGGATGAATGAACACTACAAGAACAATCCAAGATTAGGGTTAGGGTTAGGGTTAGGGTTAGGGTTAGGGTGAATGAACACCGCAAGAACAATCCAAGAATAGGGTTAGGGTTAGGGTTAGGGTTAGGGTTAGGGTTAGGGTTAGGGTTAGGGTTAAGGTTAGGGTTAGGGTTAGGGTTAGGGTTAGGGTGAATGAACACCGCAAGAGCAATCCAAGATTAGGGTTAGGGTAAGGGTTAGGGTTAGGGTTAGGGTTAGGGTTAGGGTTAGTTTTAGGGTTAGGGTTAGGGTTAGGGTTAGGGTTAGGGTTAGGGTTAGGATGAATGAACACCGCAAGAACAATCCAAGATAAGGGTTAGTGTTAGTGTTAGTTTTAGTGTTAGTGTTAGGGTTAGGGTTAGGGTTAGGGTTAGGATGAATGAACACCGCAAGAACAATCCAAGATTAGGGTTAGGGTTAGGGTTAGGGTTAGGGTTAGGGTTAGGGTTAGGGTTAGGGTTAGGGTTAGGGTTAGGGTTAGGGTTAGGGTTAGGGTGAATGAACATCGCAAGAACAATCCAAGATAAGGGTTAGTGTTAGTGTTAGTGTTAGTGTTAGTGTTAGTGTTAGGGTTAGGGTTAGGGTTAGGGTTAGGGTTAGGGTTAGGGTTAGGGTTAGGGTTAGGGTTAGGGTTAGGGTTAGGGTTAGGGTTAGGGCTAGGGTTAGGGTTAGGGTTAGGGTTAGGTTTAGGATGAATGAACACCGCAAGAACAATCCAAGATTAGAGTTAGGGTTAGGGTTAGGGTTAGGATGAATGAACACTACAAGAACAATCCAAGATTAGGGTTAGGGTTAGGGTTAGGGTTAGGGTTAGGGTTAGGGTTAGGGTTAGGGTTAGGGTTAGGGTTAGGGTTAGGGTTAGGGTTAGGGTTAGGGTGAATGAACACCGCAAGAACAATCCAAGAATAGGGTTAGGGTTAGGGTTAGGGTTAGGGTTAGGGTTAGGGTTAGGGTTAGGGTTAGGGTTAGGGTGAATGAACACCGGAAGAATAATCCAAGAATAGGGTTAGGGTTAGGGTTAGGGTTAGAGTTAGGGTTAGAGTTAGAGTTAGGGTTAGGGTTAGGTTTAGGATGAATGAACATCGCAAGAACAATCCAAGATAAGGGTTAGGGTTAGGGTTAGGGTTAGGGTTAGGATGAATGAACACCGCAAGAACAATCCAAGATTAGGGTTAGGGTTAGGGTTAGGGTTAGGGTTAGGGTTAGGGTTAGGATGAATGAACACTACAAGAACAATCCAAGATTAGGGTTAGGGTTAGGGTTAGGGTTAGGATTAGGGTTAGGGTTAGGGTTAGGGTTAGGGTTAGGGTTAGGGTTAGGGTGAATGAACACCGCAAGAGCAATCCAAGATTAGGGTTAGGGTTAGGGTTAGGGTTAGGGTTAGGGTTAGGGTTAGGGTTAGGGTTAGGGTTAGGGTGAATGAACACCGCAAGAACAATCCAAGATTAGGGTTAGGGTTAGGGTTAGGGTTAGGGTTGGGGTTAGGGTTAGGGTTAGGGTTAGGGTTAGGGTTAGGTTTAGGATGAATGAACATCGCAAGAACAATCCAAGATAAGGGTTAGTGTTAGTGTTAGGGTTAGGGTTAGGGTTAGGGTTAGGGTTAGGGCTAGGGTTAGGGTTAGGGTTAGGGTTAGGGTTAGGGTTAGGGTTAGGTTTAGGATGAATGAACACCGCAAGAACAATCCAAGATTAGGGTTAGGGTTAGGGTTAGGGTTAGGGTTAGGATGAATGAACACTACAAGAACAATCCAAGATTAGGGTTAGGGTTAGGGTTAGGGTTAGGGTTAGGGTGAATGAACACCGCAAGAACAATCCAAGAATAGGGTTAGGGTTAGGGTTAGGGTTAGGGTTAGGGTTAGGGTTAGGGTTAGGGTTAGGGTTAGGGTTAGGGTTAGGGTTAGGGTTAGGGTTAGGGCTAGGGTTAGGGTTAGGGTTAGGGTTAGGTTTAGGATGAATGAACACCGCAAGAACAATCCAAGATTAGGGTTAGGGTTAGGGTTAGGGTTAGGATGAATGAACACTACAAGAACAATCCAAGATTAGGGTTAGGGTTAGGGTTAGGGTTAGGGTTAGGGTTAGGGTTAGGATGAATGAACACCGCAAGAACAATCCAAGATTAGGGTTAGGGTTAGGGTTAGGGTTAGGGTTAGGGTTAGGGTTAGGGTTAGGGTTAGGGTTAGGGTTAGGGTTAGGGTTAGGGTTAGGGTTAGGTTTAGGATGAATGAACACCGCAAGAACAATCCAAGATTAGGGTTAGGGTTAGGGTTAGGGTTAGGGTTAGGGTTAGGGTTAGGGTTAGGGTTAGGGTTAGGGTTAGGATGAATGAACACTACAAGAACAATCCAAGATTAGGGTTAGGGTTAGGGTTAGGGTTAGGGTTAGGGTTAGGGTTAGGGTTAGGGTTAGGGTTAGGGTTAGGGTTAGGGTTAGGGTTAGGGTTAGGGTTAGGGTTAGGTATAGGATGAATGAACACCGCAAGAACAATCCAAGATTAGGGTTAGGGTTAGGGTTAGGGTTAGGGTTAGGGTTAGGGTTAGGGTTAGGGTTAGGGTGAATGAACACCGCAAGAACAATCCAAGATTAGGGTTAGGGTTAGGGTTAGGGTTAGGGTTGGGGTTAGGGTTAGGGTTAGGGTTAGGGTTAG
This sequence comes from Podarcis melisellensis, assembly GCF_964234715.1. Classification (NCBI taxonomy): domain Eukaryota; kingdom Metazoa; phylum Chordata; class Lepidosauria; order Squamata; family Lacertidae; genus Podarcis; species Podarcis melisellensis. The sequence continues at coordinate 114,693 of NW_028113122.1, read as the reverse complement.
GGTTAGGGTTAGGTTTAGGGTTAGGGTTAGGGTAAGGGTTAGGGTTAGGGTTAGGGTTAGGGTTAGGATGAATGAACATCGCAAGAACAATCCAAGATAAGGGTTAGTGTTAGTGTTAGGGTTAGGGTTAGGGTTAGGGTTAGGGTTAGGGCTAGGGTTAGGGTTAGGGTTAGGGTTAGGGTTAGGGTTAGGGTTAGGGTTAGGGTTAGGTTTAGGATGAATGAACACCGCAAGAACAATCCAAGATTAGGGTTAGGGTTAGGGTTAGGGTTAGGGTTAGGATGAATGAACACTACAAGAACAATCCAAGATTAGGGTTAGGGTTAGGGTTAGGGTTAGGGTTAGGGTGAATGAACACCGCAAGAACAATCCAAGAATAGGGTTAGGGTTAGGGTTAGGGTTAGGGTTAGGGTTAGGGTTAGGGTTAGGGTTAGGGTTAGGGTTAGGGTTAGGGTTAGGGTTAGGGCTAGGGTTAGGGTTAGGGTTAGGGTTAGGGTTAGGTTTAGGATGAATGAACACCGCAAGAACAATCCAAGATTAGGGTTAGGGTTAGGGTTAGGGTTAGGATGAATGAACACTACAAGAACAATCCAAGATTAGGGTTAGGGTTAGGGTTAGGGTTAGGGTTAGGGTTAGGGTTAGGGTTAGGGTGAATGAACACCGCAAGAACAATCCAAGAATAGGGTTAGGGTTAGGGTTTTTGGTTAGGGTTAGGGTTAGGGTTAGGGTTAGGGTTAGGGTTAGGGTTAGGGTTAGGGTTAGGGTGAATGAACACCGGAAGAATAATCCAAGAATAGGGTTAGGGTTAGGGTTAGGGTTAGGGTTAGGGTTAGGGTTAGAGTTAGGGTTAGAGTTAGAGTTAGGGTTAGGGTTAGGTTTAGGATGAATGAACATCGCAAGAACAATCCAAGATAAGGGTTAGGGTTAGGGTTAGGGTTAGGGTTAGGGTTAGGATGAATGAACACCGCAAGAACAATCCAAGATTAGGGTTAGGGTTAGGGTTAGGGTTAGGGTTAGGGTTAGGGTTAGGGTTAGGATGAATGAACACTACAAGAACAATCCAAGATTAGGGTTAGGGTTAGGGTTAGGGTTAGGATTAGGGTTAGGGTTAGGGTTAGGGTTAGGGTTAGGGTTAGGGTGAATGAACACCGCAAGAACAATCCAAGATTAGGGTTAGGGTTAGGGTTAGGGTTAGGGTTAGGGTTAGGGTTAGGGTTAGGGTTAGGGTTAGGGTGAATGAACACCGCAAGAGCAATCCAAGATTAGGGTTAGTGTTAGTGTTAGTGTTAGGGTTAGGGTTAGGGTTAGGGTTAGGGTTAGGGTTAGGGTTAGGGTTAGGGTTAGGATGAATGAACACCGCAAGAACAATCCAAGATTAGGGTTAGGGTTAGGGTTAGGGTTAGGGTTAGGTTTAGGTTTAGGGTTAGGGTTAGGGTTAGGGTTAGGGTTAGGGTTAGGGTTAGGGTTAGGGTTAGGGTTAGGGTTAGGGTTAGGGTTAGGGTTAGGTTTAGGATGAATGAACACCGCAAGAACAATCCAAGATTAGGGTTAGGGTTAGGGTTAGGGTTAGGGTTAGGGTTAGGGTTAGGGTTAGGGTTAGGATGAATGAACACTACAAGAACAATCCAAGATTAGGGTTAGGGTTAGGGTTAGGGTTAGGGTTAGGGTTAGGGTTAGGGTTAGGGTTAGGGTTAGGTATAGGATGAATGAACACCGCAAGAACAATCCAAGATTAGGGTTAGGGTTAGGGTTAGGGTTAGGGTTAGGGTTAGGGTTAGGGTGAATGAACACCGCAAGAACAATCCAAGATTAGGGTTAGGGTTAGGGTTAGGGTTAGGGTTGGGGTTAGGGTTAGGGTTAGGGTTAGGGTTAGGTTTAGGGTTAGGGTTAGGGTAAGGGTTAGGGTTAGGGTTAGGGTTAGGGTTAGGATGAATGAACATCGCAAGAACAATCCAAGATAAGGGTTAGTGTTAGTGTTAGGGTTAGGGTTAGGGTTAGGGTTAGGGCTAGGGTTAGGGTTAGGGTTAGGGTTAGGGTTAGGGTTAGGGTTAGGGTTAGGGTTAGGTTTAGGATGAATGAACACCGCAAGAACAATCCAAGATTAGGGTTAGGGTTAGGGTTAGGGTTAGGGTTAGGGTTAGGATGAATGAACACTACAAGAACAATCCAAGATTAGGGTTAGGGTTAGGGTTA
>NW_028113122.1:107500-110000 GCF_964234715.1 Podarcis melisellensis | reverse complement strand
AGGGTTAGGGTTAGGGTTAGGGTTAGGGTTAGGGTTAGGGTTAGGGTGAATGAACACCGGAAGAACAATCCAAGAATAGGGTTAGGGTTAGGGTTAGGGTTAGGGTTAGGGTTAGGGTGAATGAACACCGCAAGAACAATCCAAGATTAGGGTTAGGGTTAGGGTTAGGGTTAGGGTTAGGGTTAGGGTGAATGAACACCGCAAGAGCAATCCAAGATTAGGGTTAGGGTAAGGGTTAGGGTTAGGGTTAGGGTTAGGGTTAGGGTTCGGGTTAGGGTTAGGGTTAATTTTAGGGTTACGGTTAGGGTTAGGGTTAGGGTTAGTGTTAGGGTTAGGGTTAGGGTTAGGATGAATGAACACCGCAAGAACAATCCAAGATAAGGGTTAGTGTTAGTGTTAGTGTTAGGGTTAGGGTTAGGGTTAGGGTTAGGGTTAGGTTTAGGATGAATGAACACCGCAAGAACAATCCAAGATTAGGGTTAGGGTTAGGGTTAGGGTTAGGGTTAGGATGAATGAACACTACAAGAACAATCCAAGATTAGGGTTAGGGTTAGGGTTAGGGTTAGGGTTAGGGTGAATGAACACCGCAAGAACAATCCAAGAATAGGGTTAGGGTTAGGGTTAGGGTTAGGGTTAGGGTTAGGGTTAGGGTTAGGGTTAGGGTTAGGGTGAATGAACACCGCAGGAACAATCCAAGATTAGGGTTAGGGCTAGGGCTAGGGTTAGGGTTAGGGTTAGGGTTAGGGTTAGGGTTAGGGTTAGGGTTAGGATGAATGAACACCGCAAGAACAATCCAAGATTAGGGTTAGGGTTAGGGTTAGGGTTAGGGTTAGGGTTAGGGTTAGGGTTAGGGTTAGGGTTAGGGTTAGGATGAATGAACACTACAAGAACAATCCAAGATTAGGGTTAGGGTTAGGGTTAGGGTTAGGGTTAGGGTTAGGGTTAGGGTTAGGGTTAGGGTTAGGGTTAGGGTTAGGTATAGGATGAATGAACACCGCAAGAACAATCCAAGATTAGGGTTAGGGTTAGGGTTAGGGTTAGGGTTAGGGTTAGGGTTAGGGTTAGGGTTAGGGTTAGGGTTAGGGTTAGGGTGAATGAACACCGCAAGAACAATCCAAGATTAGGGTTAGGGTTAGGGTTAGGGTTAGGGTTGGGGTTAGGGTTAGGGTTAGGGTTAGGGTTAGGGTTAGGGTTAGGGTTAGGGTAAGGGTTAGGGTTAGGGTTAGGGTTAGGGTTAGGATGAATGAACATCGCAAGAACAATCCAAGATAAGGGTTAGTGTTAGTGTTAGTGTTAGTGTTAGTGTTAGGGTTAGGGTTAGGGTTAGGGTTAGGGCTAGGGTTAGGGTTAGGGTTAGGGTTAGGTTTAGGATGAATGAACACCGCAAGAACAATCCAAGATTAGGGTTAGGGTTAGGGTTAGGGTTAGGGTTAGGATGAATGAACACTACAAGAACAATCCAAGATTAGGGTTAGGGTTAGGGTTAGGGTTAGGGTTAGGGTTAGGGTTAGGGTTAGGGTGAATGAACACCGCAAGAACAATCCAAGAATAGGGTTAGGGTTAGGGTTAGGGTTAGGGTTAGGGTTAGGGTTAGGGTTAGGGTTAGGGTTAGGGTTAGGGTTAGGGTTAGGGTTAGGGTTAGGGTTAGGGTTAGGGTGAATGAACAACGCAAGAACAATCCAAGATTAGGGTTAGGGTTAGGGTAAGGGTTAGGGTTAGGGTTAGGGTTAGGGTTAGGGTTCGGGTTAGGGTTAGGGTTAATTTTAGGGTTACGGTTAGGGTTAGGGTTAGGGTTAGTGTTAGGGTTAGGGTTAGGGTTAGGGTTAGGGTTAGGGTTAGGGTTAGGGTTAGGGTTAGGGTTAGGGTTAGGGTTAGGGTTAGGGTTAGGGTTAGGGTTAGGGTGAATGAACACCGCAAGAACAATCCAAGAATAGGGTTAGGGTTAGGGTTAGGGTTAGGGTTAGGGTTAGGGTTAGGGTTAGGGTTAGGGTTAGGGTTAGGGTTAGGGTTAGGGTGAATGAACACCGGAAGAACAATCCAAGAATAGGGTTAGGGTTAGGGTTAGGGTTAGGGTTAGGGTTAGGGTGAATGAACACCGCAAGAGCAATCCAAGATTAGGGTTAGGGTAAGGGTTAGGGTTAGGGTTAGGGTTAGGGTTCGGGTTAGGGTTAGGGTTAATTTTAGGGTTACGGTTAGGGTTAGGGTTAGGGTTAGTGTTAGGGTTAGGGTTAGGGTTAGGGTTAGGGTTAGGATGAATGAACACCGCAAGAACAATCCAAGATAAGGGTTAGTGTTAGTGTTAGTGTTAGTGTTAGTGTTAGTGTTAGGGTTAGGGTTAGGGTTAGGGTTAGGGTTAGGGTTAGGTTTAGGATGAATGAACACCGCAAGAACAATCCAAGATTAGGGTTAGGGTTAGGGTTAGGGTTAGGGTTAGGATGAATGAACACTACAAGAACAATCCAAGATTAGGGTTAGGGTTAGGGTTAGGGTTAGGGTTAGG
>NW_028113122.1:67500-80000 GCF_964234715.1 Podarcis melisellensis | reverse complement strand
GGTTTAGGGTTAGGGTTAGGGTTCGGGTTAGGGTTAGGGTTAGGTTTAGGGTTAGGGTTAGGGTTAGGGTTAGGGTTAGGGTTAGGGTTAGGGTTAGGATGAATGAACATCGCAAGAACAATCCAAGATAAGGGTTAGTGTTAGTGTTAGTGTTAGTGTTAGTGTTAGGGTTAGGGTTAGGGTTAGGGTTAGGGTTAGGGTTAGGGTTAGGGTTAGGGTTAGGGTTAGGGTTAGGGTTAGGGTTAGGGTTAGGGTTAGGATGAATGAACACTACAAGAACAATCCAAGATTAGGGTTAGGGTTAGGGTTAGGGTCAGGGTGAATGAACACCGCAAGAACAATCCAAGAATAGGGTTAGGGTTAGGGTTAGGGTTAGGGTTAGGGTTAGTGTCAGGGTTTCTGGGAGAGAGGAGGAGATGACAGAGGAGACGGAGAGCGAGTGGGAGGAGGGGCAGAAGGATGAGGAAGAAGATGATGGAATTCTGAGGGAATCCACGAGTCTGAGCAGCGAGTCAGAGGATTCTCAAAAGGGGGTTACCTTAATCAAGCAAAGGGGAGGAGAAGGGAGAAGCGGAGAGGAGCCCAGTGGAAGACAGAGGAAGCAAGAGACGTCTCAGCCGGAACGGAGTAAAGGGGGTGGAGTTGTCAGTCTCTCGGAGGGAGCAGGATTAGGAGAGAACAGAGAGAGGGGGTTGGAGCAGGGTGTTCAGCCGGAAAGGGTGGAGAGCAGAGCAGGGGGTGGTGTAGCGGTCGAAAGAAAGGTCAGCAGCAACGTACGCGCGCCAAGTTCAAACGTAGAGGCGCGCGGAAGTGGAGAGAGCTCAGGGGAGGAGCCCGGCCCTAAAGCCAGAAAGAGGGGGGAAGAGGCGGCAGAGGATTCAGCCTCAGGCGAGTCACGGAGAGAGGGAACCCAGGGGGGCAGGAAGACCCTGCGGAAAAGAAAGGAGAGGAAGAGGTGGTCTAGAGCCAGGCTATTAAGTTGGTGCGGAAGAGGGGAGGAGTCAGAGGGGACTTCAGCGGTCTAACGTGGCAGACGTACGGCCACAATGCTGAACTGTATGGGAAGCAGAAATCTTCAATAAACTTTTCCTGTAAATAAGCTGCAACGGAGTGAGGTCTCTTGTGAGCTGGGACCAGTCCTGGGTGGCCGTGACAGTAAGTCCCCTCTCCGAAAGCAAAAATTTTTTTTTGCGAAGCTCACGAACGGGAGCAGCCATGAGCGCTGAGGAGCAGCTGGTTGCATTGCGGAATCAGGTTACCGCTCTCACATCGGCAGTCATTGCTTCGCAGAAGAAGAATGACGACTTGGAGAAGACGTGCCAGGATTTGCAGGCAAGGTGGGAGCGCGCGGACAAGGCGGGGGCCCCAGGATCCAGAGCGGAGGGCATTGCGCTTGGACGGAGGGGGGGTGCCCTAGTTCCGCATTTTAATGGCAACTTGCAAGACTATCCCAATTTCAGAGCGGACGTTGTATATGCACTGCACTTACTCCGTCACGATTTTATTTTTTTTTTTTTATAATAATATTTTTATTTGCTTTTTTCCAAGGTCAGATACATCGTCAGTTATTCAACAAAGGCAGTTTTACAGAAAGAAAAAGAAAAAGGTTATAAGCAAAAAAGAGATCTTACTTTACAAAACAATTTTTCATGATCTACTGGACTTCCCCACATCTTCCACCCCCTGCATCTTTTTCAATAAAATAAAGTTACAGCAAATTAATACCTTGTTTCCTGTGTTTTGTACTTTCCTCAATTGTATATTAGGTTTAGGGGAAATATTGTTAGTTCACAATTCCAACAGTCCTCAATATAGAAACTTTACCCTAGACTTTAGTCATTTCATCATCAGAACTTAAATTCAGCAATATCAAAAATTTGAAATCTGAAGCTTGTTGTCTAAAAACTTAACAAATTCTCAACATTCGCATAACTTATAATGTTTTTGTAAATAGTCCTTAAATTTTTTCCAGTCCTCTTCCACTGCCTCTTCTCCCAGGTCTCGGATTCTGCCAGTCATTTCGGCCAGTTCCATATAGTCCATCAGCTGCGTATGCCACTCTTCCAGCGTGGGTAGCTCCTGTACCTTCCAATATTTAGCCAATAGAATTCTTGCTGCTGTAGTTGCATATAAAAAGAAAGTTCTATCCTTCTTTGTCACTCTCTGGCCCACAATGCCCAGGAGAAAGGCCTCTGGTTTCTTAGTAAAGGTATACTTAAATACCTTTTTCAACTCATTATAAACCATTTCCCAGAATGCCTTCACCTTCGGGCATGTCCACCAGAGGTGAAAGAACGTTCCTTCAGCTTCCTTACACTTCCAACACCTTTTATCAGACAAATGGTAAATCTTTGCAAGTTTGACTGGGGTCATGTACCACCTATATATCATTTTCATAATGTTTTCTTTCAAGGCACTACATGCCGTGAATTTCATATCGGTGTTCCATAACCTTTCCCAGTCTTCAAACATGATGTTGTAACCAATGTCTTGAGCCCATTTAATCATAGCTGATTTAACTAACTCATCTTGTGTATTCCATTTAAGCAGCAAGTTATACATTCTTGAGAGCACTTTCGTCTTAGGTTCAAGTAGTTCTGTCTCTAATTTTGATTTTTCCACCTGGAAACCAATCTTTTTATCTTTTTTAAACATCTCTTGAATTTGGGCATAGAGAAACCAGTCTCGCACCTTGTCCTTTATTTTTTCTAAACTCTGCAGCTTCCAATTATCTCCAACTTTTTCTATTATCTCACAATATTTAGCCCAACCACTCTCCATATTAAGTACTTTGGTAGTCTTCGCCTCCGTTGGTGACAACCACCTCGGTGTCTTATTTTCGAATAAGTCCTTGTATCTAGTCCAGACATTAAACAAAGCTTTCCTGACAATATGGCTCTTGAACAATTTATGTACCTTTACCTTGTCGTACCACAAATATGCATGCCATCCAAAAGCATTGTTAAACCCTTCCAGATCTAGGACATCAGTGTTTTCTAGTAGAAACCAATCCTTCAGCCAGCAGAAGGATGCTGCCTCATAGTATAACCTTAAGTCCGGCAGGGCAAACCCCCCTCTTTCTTTAGCATCTGTTAGTATTTTAAGTTTTATCCGGGGCCTTTTGCCCTGCCAGACAAATTTCGTAATGTCCTTCTGCCACTTTCCAAAACACTCCACTCTATCCACGATCTGCAGGGTTTGAAACAAGAATAACATCTTTGGCAATACATTCATCTTTACAGCTGCAATTCTTCCCGACAAGGTAAGTTTTAGTCTTGACCAGATTTCTAAATCCTTTTTAATTTCAATCCAGCATTTTTCATAATTATCTTTGAATAAATTCAAATTTTTCCCAGTCAAATTCACCCCCAGGTATTTCACTTTTTTAGCCACATTTAACTCCGTTTCTTTCTGAAACTCATCTATTTCTAAAGAAGTCAGATTTTTCGCCAAAACCTTTGTTTTTTGTTTGTTCAACTTGAATCCTGCCACCTGACCAAACTCATAAATTAATTCTAAAGCTCTTTTAGTACTAGATTCTGGCTCCTGTAGTGTTAAAACCAAATCATCTGCAAAGGCCTTCAACTTGTATTGTTTACCTCCGACCTGTATTCCTTGTACCTCCCGATCCTTCCTAATCAAGTTCAGCAATACCTCCAGGACCGAAATAAATAGCAGGGGTGATAGGGGGCACCCCTGTCGTGTTCCTTTTTCAATTCTGAACTCTTCTGTCACCACATTATTCACTATCAATTTAGCTTTTTGCTCTGAATAGATTGCTTCTATACCATTTTGAAACGCCCCTCCCACTCCCATCCCTTCCAAATTTCTCTTCATAAATTTCCAAGATATATTGTCAAAGGCCTTCTCTGCATCTATAAAAATTAATACAGCTCTTGTGTTCAAATTTGTCTGTAGTAGCTCCAGAACATCTATAATGTTCCTAGTGTTGTCAGACAGATGTCTACCAGGGAGAAAGCCTGCTTGGTCTTTATGAATTACTTCATTCAGAACTTTTTTAAATCTACTTGCCAGAATGTCAGCAAAAATTTTATAATCCACATTCAGGAGTGAAATAGGACGATAATTCTTGAGTTGAGTCTTTTCAGATTCCAATTTTGGTATCAAAGTGATGAATGCTTCTTTCCACGATTCCGGAGCCCCCTTCCCCTCCATAATTTGGTTACACACCTCCACTAATGGTTGAATCAAATAATCTTTTAAAACCTTGTAATATTTGGAGGTGAGTCCATCTGGGCCTGGGGATTTCCCCAATTGCATGTTCTGAATGGCACTTTCTATTTCCTGCTGTGTTATTCTGTAATTCAGGGTTGTTTGTTTATCTTGGGATAATTTTTTCAATCCGTTACTTTTTAAAAATTGAATAATCTCCTCCTCCGCCTGTGGACCTTGAGTAAACAGTTTTTTGAAATATCTCTGGAAACACTTTCTAATTTCTTCTGGTTTCTGAATACTTTCTCCATCAACCTCCAAGTTGGTAATAGAATTCAATTTGTGTCTCTTTTTCAGCTGCCATGCTAATAATTTTCCACATTTGTTTGCTGATTCAAAAGATCTTTGTTTCATTTGTTTAATTTTCCATTCTACTTCTTGGTTTATCAATTTGGCATATTGTGCTTGATGGAACTTAATTTCTCTTAACACTTCTTTTGACTTTGGGTTAAGTCTAAGTCTTTTTTCACCCTCTCGTATCTTCTCTAAAATCTTATCTCTTTTCCCATTCCAGAGTTTTTTCTTAATAGAATTTTGTTGAATCAGAAACCCCCTCATTACAGCTTTGCTTGCGTCCCAGATTGTTCTCTTGTCCACCGGGGTATTCATATTGATTTCAAAATAATCCTTCAACGTTTTTTGGGCCTTCTTCACAATCTCCTGATCTCTGAACAAAGTGTCATTCATTCTCCATCTGAAGGATCCAGCTGGCACAAGTCTCAGATCCATTTTCAATGCGTTATGGTCGGAGCAGGTTTTAGGGCAGATCTCTATTTTTTTTGTCTTGGGGGCCAGCCCTCTAGTTATCCAAATTTGGTCAATTCTTGTCCATGATAGGTGAGCCTCAGAAAAGAAAGTCCCTTCTTTACCTAGTGGGTTTTTGGTCCTCCAAATGTCGATCAAGTCCATATTGTCTGTCAGTTCAAAAAAAGATTTAGGTAGTCTGCCATCTTTAGTCAAATTTTGGTTTTGTGACTTATCCATATGTGTAGAGACGACTCCATTCATATCTCCCATCAAAATGATGTTAGTGTAGTCTATATGATCCAACATTATCTCATGCAGCTTTTTGTAAAATTCCGCTTTCCCCTCATTTGGTGCATATACTCCTACTATCAAAAATTTTTCTCCTTGTGTTTGGATTTCAATCGCCAAAATTCTTCCTTGTTCATCTTTAAATATCAACTTTGGTGCTAGGTTCTCTTTTGCATAAATCACTACTCCTCTTTTCTTAACTTTGTCTGAGGAAACAAATTCTTGGCCTAATTTTTTGTTAATTAAAACTCTCCTATGGAGCCTAGTCACATGTGTTTCTTGTAGGCATATGATGTCCAATTGTTCCTTTCTCAATATGTGAAAAATCTTTTTCCTTTTCTCAGGGGAATTTGCACCATGAATGTTCCAACTAAATAGCTGCAGAGACATCTTGAATCAAATTGTTAGCCAGTAGGAGTGTCTTTCTTGCTGTCAAGATCTGGAGGTAATGCACCAGGCGGAGGTGGTGGCCAGGCACCTGCTACTCCTTTCCGAAGGTCCTCCCCGTAGTCGTTCAAAAATTTTTCTTGGTCTTCTGCTGATCTAATTCTCACTTTTTTCCCTTTAATGCTGAAGGATAGTCCTTGAGGGAATTCCCACCTATAAGGGATTGTGTTGTTTCTCAGTAGACTTGCGAGGTCTTTATATGCAATTCTTAAATCCAACAGCTGTTTCGGAATGTCTCTGAAGATTTCTGCAGTTCTTCCCTGAATCACCAATGTATTTTTAAAATGAAGGCCGAGTATGTTATCTTTTTCTTGCTTAGATCTCAAAATGACCAAGCAATCTCTTGGTTTGTCCTTCTTTGCTACTCTTCCCAGCCTGAAGGCGGTGACAATTTTAAAGTCCTTGTCTTCTGCGATACCCCAGAACTTTGATATTTCTGCCGTCAGGTAGCTGATCAAATCTTCTTTCTCAAGTTCTGGTATATTCCTAATCCTAAGGTTGCTTTCCCGGTTTTTCAATTCTGCCATGGACAGGTAGGCTTGCTGTTCATTAAGCTGTCTGCTCAGTGGTCTTACTTCTCCTCTTACTTCCTCTATCCTCTTTTTATTTTGGTCTGCCTTTAAATTTGCTTCTTCGGCTAATTTACGATTTTCTGCTGTTGTTGCCTGCAAATTTCCAATGGCCTCTAAATTTTTAGAAACTTGGTCAGTCAATTTGTTGATTGTGGCTGTCACCTGATCAAACTTAGAGGCCTGCTCATCTGCCTTTTTATTTAACGCTGCCAGCTGTTCCAAAATTTCCTTAGATACAGGATCTAGTCCTCCTGCAGCCATGTCCCGAAAAGCTGGCTGTTTAATTTCTCCTTCTTGCAGACCTGTAACTATTGGAACTGATGATCTGCGAGGCTGCACCGGCAAGGTTGTTTGTATTAGCTCAGATTGTTTTGCTTTTTTGGCAGCTCTTGTTTTTGCGGCTCCACTCATTCCACAGCTGTCCATGTAGCAAGGTCAAATTGTAAATCCCATGGGAAAGACAAACCGAAAGGTAAACATCCAGGCAGAAGCTTTACAAAAAACCCTGCAGTTCCCAGAGACTATATATTCCACAATCCAGTAGGGGGAGCTTCCCAAAAGTTAAGAGAAAACAAAAGTGAAAAGTTTCCACCATTAAATTCCCCTCTTTAAAAGTTCCAAAAAGTTCCAAAAGTTAAAGAAAAACCGAAAACCAAGGGGTAGAACCTTCAAAAGTTCATTTAAACTAGCAGAGAGTACGTGTTCTTTACAGTGGTGCATGCACAGTTCCTTATTTGTAACCACAAAAGTAGCCCCAAAGTAACTTTAAAGTCTTATATACAGTTACCGCAGTCTGATGATTTTTGTATCCAGACAGCCCGAGAGCTGTTTTGAAACTTTGTAATCCACACAAAAGAGAAAGGAAGAGGTTGCTGCCTATATCCTCTTGTAAAAAAGAAATTCTCAACTTTTCTTAACTTTCCATGCACTTTAATTCGAATTTGCAAGGTGTACTCCAACTTCTTAAAAGTCCCTCTCAGCGCTTCAGATTTATAGCTCTTTGCTTGGTGTTTAAACAGAGCCGGAAGACGGACTTCCTTTTTAACGTCTCCCGCTTTCAGCCAAATTTCAGAAATTTAGAGTCCCAAATCTCAAAAACCTTACTCACGAGTAAGTTGATTCCAATCGAATGTTCAAGGAAGAAAGGTCAGCGCTCATCAGCAGCAGCCGCGCGGCTTCACTCCCGCGGAAAGAGCGATGAACTCACAGCACCGCTACCCCCTCCACGTTCCGGAGCCCCTTACGGGGTCCCTTCTTCGTTTCCGAGGTCGCTCTTGGTGCCCGCCGAGTCCCACGACCACAGGCTCACTCTACCTGTGGTTTTTCTTAACGGGTCTCCGCTTTGCCGTAGCGGACGACCCTTTTCCGCGGAGCCCCTCTTCACAGCGCGAAGAGGACCGCCATTGCTGTTTCGCGCCGCCTCCGGAAGTCTACTCCGTCACGATTTTAAAGATGAGGAGGAGAGAGTGGGGTTCATTGTTTCGCACCTGCATGGGGAGGCCAGGGCTTGGCTACGCAATTTGTGGCGCGAAGATGGACCGGCCCGTCGCGATTCAACTGCGTTCATCAAAGCGATGGATTCTTGTTTTCAATCCTCTGTGGATGTGGACATTGCGCGCCGTCAAATGCACGGGCTGAGGCAGGGGAAAGCGACTGTGCGCCAATACCACTCTAAATTTTTTGCATTGCTCACCGCCTTAGATTGGCCAAAGGACAGTAAACCGGTCAGAGATCTTTTTTGGGAGGGATTGAGCCCCCCCATCAAGGATGAGATCGCTAGGGGGGACAGACCCCAGACCCTAGAAGACGTGGTGCAACGGGCTTTAGCTCTTGGAATTCGACATGAGGGGCGTCCGTGGCACGAGGAGGACGGGCCCCAAGCGCGTGCGCAAGCAAGGACTCTCCCTTTTGTGCACAGGGACTTCAGCCGTGCGCACCCCTCGCCAATGGGGAAGGACAGAGAGGAGCCAATGGAGATTGGTGGTGCTAGGGCTCAGAAGCCATCCCAGAGCCCTGTCCCTGGTGCAGCCAAAGCGAAGCCTCCTAGAGGAACCAGGAAGTGTTACATCTGTGACAGTGCGCACCATATGGCGAAAGAGTGCCCCCAGAGGCTCCAGAAGCACACTGCAGCGCTGGCAACTGTAACAGCAGAGGTGCAACCAGGGGAGCAGCTTCAGGGAAACGACAGTGCCTGGCTGGAAGCAGAGCTACTGGGGCTCAGCCAGGCGGATCTGTAGACAAGCCCCCAGCATCACTGCAGAGCGTGGACCCTTTGCCTCCCAAACCGGCAGTTCTGCTCACAGCAACACTCCAGTTGCCTGATGGGAGACTCCTCGAGGTTCCAATAACGATCGATTCGGGAAGCAACGCCGACTTCATGGGACTGCAGTTCGTTAAGCAGCACAACATGGCGCTCCTGCCTGCAACGACGCCTCTGAACGTGGTCACGGTGGACGGCAGGAAGTTGCTGGGGGGGCAAGTGGTGCAGCAAACCCCTCCCATGATGATGCAGATTGGCAACCATCGAGAGCTTATTAGTTTCAATGTCACCCACTTATCGGACACACCCATCGTGTTAGGCATGAGTTGGCTGGAGAGGCACAGTCCCGCGGTTGCGTGGTACCAGAGGCAGATCAACTTTTGTTCATCGTATTGTGCTCAGCATTGCTTTCAGACCGATCAGGGAGGAGAAGCTGAGCAGCCATTGCATCTGGGTATGGTGCAAACAGTGCCTCACAAGTACCAGGAATTCTTGGAGGTTTTCTGTGAGAAGGAAGCTGACAAGTTGCCGCCTCATAGACCTTACGACTGCGCGATTGATTTAGTGCCAGGGGCGCAATTGCCTGCTGCCAAGCTGTACTCCATGTCGGAGGACGAAATGCAAGAGCTTCGGGAGTTCATAGACCATAACCTCAAGCGAGGTTTCATCCAGGAATCTAAAGCAGCGGGAGGCAGCCCTGTTTTCTTTGTGAAGAAGAAGGACACGCCCCAAAAAAGGCTTATAGTGGATTACAGGTTCATCAACAGCTTGACTAAGCCCAAAGCTTTCCCCATGCCCAAGATTGACGACCTTTTAGCGACCGTCAGGAGGGGCAAGATTTTCACCAAGCTGGACCTACGTGGAGCTTACAATCTCATCCGCATCCGGAAAGGAGATGAGTGGAAGACCGCCATGTTCACCCCTCTGGGCACATACGAATACAGAGTCATGCCTTTCGGCCTCCAAAATGGCAGCCACGTTTTTCAAGCATTTATGCACCACGTGCTAGCAGGTCTCCTCTACAAAAAGTGTGTCTGCTTTCTCGACGATATCCTGATTTTCTCGGAATCGCCGGAGGATCACGATAAGGACGTGAGGGAGGTCCTGCAGAGGCTGAAGGAACACAGGCTGTACGCCAAGTTGGAAAAGTGCCAGTTTGATGTCAGAGAGGTTGATTTCCTTGGCTACAAGTTGTCCGACGAGGGACTGGCCATGGACAGGGCTAAGGTTCAAGCGCTGTTGGACTGGAAAAGCCCTCGAAATCGGAAAGAGGTCCAGAGGTTCATCGGCTTTGCCAATTTTTACCGCAAGTTTATTAAAGGTTTTGCGAACGCGACGGCGGCGATCACTGACACCCTCAGTTCCAAGAAGAAGAAGTTCGTCTGGACCGAACAAGCGGAGCGGTCCTTCCGGACGCTTAAAGGTCTTTTCGCCTCCGAAGAGCAGCTGCTCCACGTGAATCCCGGCAGACCCATGCGGGTAGAGACCGATGCGTCAGATAGAGCGGTTGGGGCCGTTCTTTTGCAAGAGGATTCACAAGGCAACTGGCGACCGGGTGCGTTCTACTCCCGGAAGCTCAGCAAGGCGGAGCGCAATTATACCATATGGGACAGGGAGTTGTTGGCCATTCATGCAGCTTTCAAAGCGTGGCGACACTTCTTAATAGGAGCCAAGCACACGGTGCAGGTCCGCACGGATCACAAGAACTTAGAGTATTGGCGGACGGCTAAGTTGCAGACCCAGCGACACATGCGCTGGGCGGAGTTCTTTGCGGACTTCGACTTCAAAATAGAATACATCCCAGGAGACTCCAATGTTATTGCAGACGCGCTGTCCCGAAAGCCGCAATACTTGGAGGAAGCAGCTCCAATCGCAGCAAAGCACATTTTCGCACCGCAGGCGTGGACGTGCGCTACCATCGCAGTCGACCTGGACGCGGTGCGACGCGCGTTGCAAAGGGATCAGTTTGCACAGTCTAAGATGGAGGAGCTACGCGGAGGGTCGCGACACAACGATGAGTTTCAATTACAAGATGGACTTTTGACTCGTAAGGGTGCCCTTTACGTGCCCACCGACGATCTTCGAGCCAAGGTTCTGCAACAGTTGCATGACGCCCCTAGTGCAGGCCATTTCGGCAAAGAGAAGACGATGGAGTTGGTGGCTAGAGACTTTTGGTGGCCCCAGATGAGAGGAGAGGTGGCGGACTACGTCGCCAGGTGTGATATCTGCCAGAGGTCCAAACCAGTGCACCAGAAGCAGGCGGGATTGCTAGAACCGCTGGAGACACCGCAGCAACCATGGGAGAGGGTAGCGTTGGACTTTGTTACAGACCTGCCCAGCTCCAGAGGTAAGACGGCGGTGTTAGTGGTGGTGGACTTGTTCACCAAGATGGCGCACTTCATCCCTTGTGCCAAGGTGGCGACGGCAGAACAGACCGCAAAGCTCTTCATCGATCACGTCTTCAGAGTGCATGGACTTCCGCAGTCCGTCTTGTCCGACAGGGGGCGCCAGTTTGTTTCCACTTTCTGGCGAAAGCTTCTGGGCATCTTGCACGTCAAAATCAACCTGACATCGGCGAGGCATCCACAAACCAACGGTCAAGCGGAGAGGGTCAACGCGATCATGCAGCAGTACCTGCGGTGCTACGCCAACCAGCGACCTGCGGCGTGGGTGGACTATCTGCCGATGGCTGAATTCGCCTACAACAACACGAAACACGCTTCCACCGGGGTGACGCCTTTCTTCGCGAACAATGGCCGTCATCCCAGAACCTTCCCGAGATTTGCGGCACCAGGAGGGGGGGGGCCTCAAGATGCCGACCAGTTTGCAGCGGAGTTGCAAGAGGTGCACGAGGAGCTGCGGAGACATTTGGAGCTGGCAAAACAGGCGTATAAGGTGCAGGCCGATAAGCACAGGAGGGCGGGAGAGGACATCCAGGTTGGGGACTGGGTGTGGTTAGCAGCCCACGCGATGCCGGCCAGGTCATTGGCCAAGAAGAAGTTAGGACACAGGCAGCTAGGGCCATATCAAGTTGAGGCTAAGATCAATCCGGTGGCTTTTCGTCTAGCCCTTCCGGAAGGTTCCAGGGTGCACCCGGTCTTTCATAGGTCGGTGCTCACTCCCTACAAAACCCCACACAGGTTTCAAGAGTCAGGAGCACCCCCAGAGCCACGTAGGAGGGCGCCTGAGAGGGGGGAATCGCCAAGACCAGGACCTCTTAACGAGGTCACAGAGATACTGGACTCGAGATGGGGGGAGGAGGGAGTTGAATATTTTCTCGCCAGGGAGGGCACACCAGCCGCTGCTAATAGTTGGGTGCCAGGCTACGAGTTAGACGAACCCCTTTTGAAAGAAGAGTTCCATGCACTTTTCCCACATAGACCCATGCCAGCTGAGTACTTTGATGACTGGCTTTTCACACCCACATTGTCAGATAGCACGTTCAGGGGTTTCTCTTCCCCCGAGGAAAGAACACCAGAATCAAGCCCGCCCAGGGGATCGTGCTCGGGGGTGGACACGGAAACCCCTTATTGGTGGGAGGAGCAGCCAGAGGAGGAATGGCGTAAGAGGTGGCTGATAGGTCCTTGGCGGGCAGCACCGGAGGAAGTAGCGATGGAAGCAGAGACTGAGAAGCATTTGGGGGAAGAACCCGACTTCGAATACACTTACACAGAACTGCCAGCAGAGAACATTGACGTAGACGACCTGTATCCTGAGCCTACCCCCGAAGAGCCGCAGTTTCCACAACCGGTCCCCGGCGAGCGGGAGGGGGGAAGGGGGGGCTTCGAGGGGGGGATGGATGTCAGGGTTTCTGGGAGAGAGGAGGAGATGACAGAGGAGACGGAGAGCGAGTGGGAGGAGGGGCAGAAGGATGAGGAAGAAGATGATGGAATTCTGAGGGAATCCACGAGTCTGAGCAGCGAGTCAGAGGATTCTCAAAAGGGGGTTACCTT